>NC_061122.1:14630880-14697103 GCF_002878395.1 Capsicum annuum
AGCTATGAACTAAGTTAAGTTGTGTATGAAGGATAGATAGTAGTGATGGGTGAAAGAAGGATGTGTTAATGGATTGTCAATAAGATAAGCTATATGATTATGACCAATTATTATTGTTATGAAGTTTAAATGGGCTAGCATTTGTTGAGGATTGTTTTCTAGTTTCTAAGTGGAAATTTCGTGCGAAAAGTTTTAAGTTATATTGTGTGCTAAAAGTTAAGTTTGAATGATTGGTGATCGTGAAGGTGACTGTGACGATTTCTTGATTAATGGTATTAGTTGTTAGGAAGTGATCTAGTAGGATTGAATAGTGGATATAAGAGCCTAAGTTTGGTTGATTTGTGATTAAGTTTGATGTTGTGTTTATGATGAGAAAGTTCACCCAAGATATTATGGGACTGCTTTAATTTCGAGGATTAGTGTATGACTGTAATGGTTGAGCCTCTTAGGTGTGATTTTGATTCTTATGGTTTAGAAATATAAGTTTACAAACGTGATTTTAATAAGCGATGAAAGAGGTAGTGTGGTCTGTTAAGGATGAGAAAAATTTGAGTTGAGCGTTAGACTCTAAGATTGAAATTCCGAAGTTGAGCTGAAAGCGTTGAAGCTCTAGATGGTGTATGCTTATTTTGAGCTAAGTGGTAATGTCAAGTAAGATTGAGATTAAGCTTTCATGTATATTATGTTTAGTTGATGTTTTAAGAGGTTATCTTGAGGGATTATGGTGTACATGTTTCAGATTCTGGAAGCTATTTATGCTTCAATTCATAAACTTCTACTAAACGATCTTTATTTTTCAAGTATTCCAGCTCAGTCAATGAGAATCGTATAGTGTACCTTCTCATTTATCATTCATCATGTTATCGAAGGATCTTAGGACTGAAATCATTTCCATACGGAGCATCTCAGTAGTTACGAGTATACCTCTGTTCGTACGTCATGCATATGAGCTAATTCATAGGTGCCCCGTGCACAGTCTTAGTGACCCTGTGAAATAAGCATTGTAGAGGAACATAGAGTCCCAAGGGGGAGATATACCGTGACTTCTTAAAGCTTTCGTGTTTTAAACACATCTAGTTCATACTCAAGTTCTCATTACGAGCCTTGAATTGGCTATTATTGCATACGCATTCATATATTCCAGAGTCAGTTCAGCTAGATATTTATGCGTCAGATATGCATGTTCAGTATAAGGACTAGGAAACTGTAATTCCAATCGTGCCGATATGTCTCAGATGTTCACGTCCCTTAAGAAGGTCAGTTGATCAGCGCTTTTATCCTATCAAGCGACATTTGAGGATAAATTTTTCCAAGGGGGAGATAATGTAATACCCCAGAAAATTTTCTTCGTAAAGATTTCGTGAGAAAAGTATCGAGTTCTACGCTTTAGAGTGATCTATAAATTTTCTGTGTAGTATTTCTAAGACGTTGACCTACCATTGCGTAGAGTATCGAATAATCTTTCTAATGATATGCAGATCATCAAAAACGGACACTCGAGTGATGAGTTACGACCAGTCCGATCGAACTACGACCATTCCGATCGAACTGTGAACAGTAAAATGTGCAGGAAAAAAAAAGTACTGAGGCCTGTTGTATTTTTGTTCCAACTTTAAATGATCATAACTTCTTGTACATAATGATCTGGGTAATCTACTATATATCAACGGAAAGCTCTGCGAGTCCTCTTTCCAATAAAATTAGTTTCATCCAATTTATCTATTGAAGCAAAAAGTTATGGTCGATCTACTTCAGCCTACCAAAAGTGATTTTTTGGGTCAACTTCAAATGATCATAACTCCTCGTACACAATGATCTGGGTGAGATACTATATATCAATGGAAATATATGAGAGTCCTCTTTCTAATGAAATTTTTTTCATCCAATTTGAATATCGGAGTAAAACGTTATGGTTGATCTACTTCACACTATCAAAACAGTCCACCAAAGGACAGATGCGAGAATTATTTGATTTTTAGAGGCGTTTTGATCATTCCCCCTCACTCAAAATCCGTACAAACCCTATATTAAGGCCTATTAGAAGTATTATATGTTTTATTTCATCAAATTCCCTCAAAAAGAAAACCCTAAGCTTCTACATCCAACTTCAAGAACCTCCAAAGTTCACCATTAATTCTGCAAATTTATTCAAGATTCCAAGTTCCTAGTTCAAGAACTTCAAGAACCTCCAAAGTTCACCCTTAATTCTGTAAATTTATTCAAGATTCCAAGTTCCTACTTCAAGAACTCCAAGAACCATCATTCAAAGGCACGATTAACATCTCAAAAACGAGTATCGATCTAAAGTTCATCATTCAAGGTATGTGAGGTTTTTCAACAAGAACTCTCTTTCGTTCTTGTGCCCAAAAGTAATTTTCTTTACAAAGGCATGATTTTTATTTGATTTTTATGAATTTGAAGCATGAACCCATATCTTATGATGATTATTATGAAATCTTGATGTTTATGATTTTGAAAGATGAATTTACATGTGTGGTGATATAAAGTATGAATCTTGAACGATATTTATCATGATTTTGATATTTGGATCGTGAATCCCCATTGAAAATTGTGTTTTTTTGAGAAAGTGTGTGTTATAAGCACGTTGATGTTGAATATTTGAGATATTTTAAATGATTTGACCTTTTGGTCGTGAATGAGTTATTTTGAACTTGACTGTAAAAGAAATCCACGTTTTTATTGATTATGATAAAGGGGTAGCAAATTGGCTCCTGATGAAAATTATTGAAGTGTTTATTGTGGATTTTCTTTAATGTGAGCCTGAAGTTGATTTAAATTTCTGAGCTAAGTTCGGGAGTAATCTTTAGCATCGAGTGGGAGGTATAAAGTGACCTTACTTCCCTAGAACTATGTGCCCCCGTAGAATGTGAGACTGAGGCTGATTTATATAGTGACCACTAGTGTTTTTAAATTGATATTGGAAGTCCTACTCCGATGACAAGGATAGGACGGCTCTCCCCAACGTGGGTTGTACGTTGGACTCCATGTAGCTCACATGGTTTATGTAGGTTATAGGATCTCCCAATGTGTGTGTGTACTCTTCTAACTGAGATGGAAACATATTTGCTTAAAAGGCTGAGTTTGAGAAAGTCATTATTCTTAAAACATTTAAGGAATATATTCTAATGAAAATTGACATGAGATTTGATTGTTTTGATGATTTGAAATTGAGATGAAAGTGAAGTGAGAACTTATTGTAATGACTTACTTATTTTACTTTACATGTATTATTCATCCATGATTTTGATGATTTAATTAGAGCTAAGTGAGTCATCTATATCAACATGCATAATTTTATAAACTATGATGATGTTAAGATATTATTTTATATATGCATTGCACCCCCATATGCTCGGTATTTTTTCATGGTACTGATCCACATATTCGTATGTGGGCTACATTTTCTCGGAATATAGGTACAAGGTATAGTTGTACCTTCAGATCCAGTCAGTTCGTGGTATCCAGTTAGCAAGTGATGAGTCCTTTTGATTCAAGAGCTTGGGTTAGTTATGCAGAGTTTATAGTGTTGTATTTTCTTTATTCAGTCGTATTGAGTTGGGGTAGTCGGGAGTCATGACCCGGCTACCTACAGTCAGTACTAGTAGAGGCTTCATAGACAGTCAGTAGAAGTTGATGTATTTTGTTTCAATTTTGGTTGTAAAGAAAGAATTGTAATCCTGTAAAATTCTATTTTTGTATCGATCAAATTCAGTAAAGAGTTGATTTCTGCTGATTTGTATGGATTTGTATTTTATTTAGTTGCTTATGAGTTATGCCAATAGAAGGGTTAGCTTGGGGTCACTTATGACCTTAAGCACCGTGTGACGTCTCGAGACCCAATTTCTGGGCGTTACAGCTTCGGTACTCTTTCCAAGATGGAGGAAGCTTTGGTACAATAGCACCAACATGAAAGTTTTCATCAAGAGCAATTTCAGATATAGCAATTTTATTAGCTATAAGTTGGAATTCTTGTTCTTGTTCAGTGATTGACTTGTCATCAACCATTTTGAACTCCATATAATTTGAAATGAGAAATTTATTAGAACTCGCCTCTTCTGCTAAATAAATAGCTTAAAGAGCGTCCCATATCTCTTTAGCAAATTTGCATTTAACATAATATTGATCATAATATTTATTGGACATTCCTCCAAGAATATAATTCTTGCACAAATAATCATCATACTGCCACTTGGCAATTTATTCTTTAATCAAAGTAGCCTCGTCAGATGCTATACCTCAGAACCAGGAGTATTAGGACAAGGTTCTTCAAGAAAATATGCTAACTTTAATCGTCTTAGAAAGAATTCCATCTTTCCATGCCATCTAGGAAAGTCTTTGCCATCAAATATTTCAAAATTAGGATTAGGCAAAGATGGAATACTATTTGATATTGATGTAGAAGCCATTGAGATAACTATCTTCAAAGTGTTAGAACAATAATGATAATTGTACAAGAATTCAACATAAAACATGCTTGGCTTAGAGGCACGATAATATGCTTCTTGAAGATAGTTGGAGTCTCTCCCACGAGCAAACGGAAGAATTAGTAACAACTCTATCTTCAGGATTTAACTAAGCCACAAAACAAGTAGCATTCAAGAATTTTGCTCTTCTATTCTTGAATTGGTGATCTCACCTTTTGATCAATGTCTCTCAAAAATTTTTCAAGGGGAAAGTGATTTTTGAGTGCTTGTCTTTTCAAACAAAAAAAAACATTATTTATAAGATAAAAGTTCCATACAAGAGAAGAGTATTAATTAAGTAATAGTTAATGGGTTCATTATATTTTAAAACAAAAATGTCTTTCTTTCAAGAACCTAAAACGTAAAACTTAATAATAATGAATTTATCAAATTCATGTTCTTTGTAACTCAAAACTTTAAGTGATGCATTTATTTCAAAACTAGAACTCTTAAAAAGTTTTAACCGATGTATTTGATTCAAAATTTATTGAAACATAAACTTAACAGTTTCTCTAGCTAAACTAACACAGGAAAGCCAAGTGATGCTAGGTATGATAGTGTATGCTACGAATTAAAGGTACCAATAAATGGTCTGACCTACAACCCTCAAACAAGGAAGAAAAGATGGAGAGAATTCACTGAAGCATCACCACCCTGTAAGAGAAAATGATTCAAACAGGTTCAAAAAATAATTAATTTATAGCTATAACGGCGCATCTGAGGATACCTTTTAGCTAAAACCACTATGTACTATCACCTCCTAGCAAATATACTATCTCAAACATCAAATCTTGCTAACGATAAATTTAGAAGTCTCATATGGGCTAAGTCATATACTTCAAGAGTTCATGTCCAAATTTCGGTTCAAATAAATTGATAACATAAAGAAACAAAAAGCATGCTCACTAATGCGATGAACAACTATTAGACTTACCAATGAATTTATTACTCCAGCTTAGAAATCATGCAAGCGCTGGGATGCTTCTCCCGAGCCAAGTAGACCAAAGTTGGCATTCTTACCCCATCATTATGCTTTCTCTCTTCATCTCTCCTGTCAATTAGTATCTGGTTCGAGGACCAACGAGAATAGGTAAAATCAGACAACTAATTAACGTTACACGAATTCAAAGCAGTAGGTGATAGTTCAGTTTGTTAATGTGTATTTTAATTTTTCTTGTTCAGGAACTGCTTCAAGCCTGCGTGCAACTTCAATTCTATTTCCTATATCCTCATACAATCTTTGCATACTATTAACATAAGTTGGCTATCAAACCGTATCTATACCTCAGCATTATTTTCATCCATGCTTAAAATTTAGAGTAACTGGAACAGAATTCTAAAAAGAATCAATGGTTCTTATGGCATACAAGATAACAAAATGTCACTCCTTTAGTAATTCTGCACATGATTGTTAAAGATTAATTGATAAAACTAGATTACACTTCTTATAGAGAGCAGTGGTGGACCCAGAATTTTGTTCATGTTAAAGTTGTACAACATCAGCTTTGTTTAAATTTGACCAAGTCTGCACTAGGCTATCATTTAGCTTTAGTTGTTGGGCTGTTATTTTAAGTACGTAATGTTTTCCTGATATTTAGAGTTGCAGATAGTTGGTCCAAAAGTTTAGGAGAGTTTGGTTAGTGCTTTGTTAGTGGTTTAGTAGGATTATGAGTCTGTAATTTGCAATATTTATTTAAAGGGTCATCAACAGGGAATAAAATAGTTGTTCAGTTTTTTCTGCAGAATATATCTTTCTCTTACGGCTCTTCTTTATTGAACACATTCCTTCTTTAAAGCTATTCATTTGGTATCAAGAGCAAGGCTGTTCTTTGGGAAATCACTTACTGTAGCCTTTTGAGTTTTTTAACTGTTGACACAATGATAGACCTACAAGCTGTCAGTGGAATGAAAGAGCTCAACAATAGCAACTACAGTACATGGTCCACTTGCATAATGTCTTATATGCAAGGGCAAGATCTTGGGGAGGTTGTGAATGGCAGCGATGTGACATAACCAGAAGCAGAAGACGCACAAGACACGTTGCGGAAGTGGAAGATAAAATTGGGAAAGGCTATGTTTGCTTTGAAGACAAAAATTGAAGAAGATATACTAGAGCATATACGTGATGCCGAAACTCCAAAGGAAGCTTGGGATACGTTTGCCAAGCTGTTCTCAAAGAAGAACGATACGAAGATCCAACTCTTAGAGTCTGAGTTGCTGTTAGTGTCACAACGCGACATGATGATATCACAGTATTTTCATAAAGTAAAGTCACTATGCCAGGAGATTTCTGAGTTGGATCCGGAGGCTCCTATTGGTGATACTAAGATAAAACGCATCATCATTCATGGTTTGAAGCCAGAATTTAGGAGATTTATTGCTTCCATACAAGGATGGCAAATTTAATCGTCGCTTGTAGAATTCAAAAATTTGTTAGCTGGTCAAGAAGCCTTAGCTAAGCAAATGGGAGGAGTCTCGTTGAAGAAGGAAGAAGAGACACTCTATGCCAATCAAGGAAAATGGAATTCCAAAAAGCATACCACCGGTATATCCAAGAATAATAATGACAAGGCAAGAAGTCACCAAGGCGAAGAGAGTGTTCATGTAGGAGGAGCTTCTCAGAATCAAGACAACAGTAAGAAGTTTCAAGGAAAGTGTTACAATTGCGGAAAGAGATGTCATATGGCGAAAGATTGTTGATCAAAGAAAAAAAGTGTTGAGAACAATGCTGCTACATTAAATAGTGAAGAAGAGCGAGATGCAGATGCATTCTTTTCTGTAGAAGAAGAAGAACTAGCTCTCGTTACAACGACAAAGACAATTGATTACGAGAAGGATTGGATTGTCGACTCGGTATGCTCAAATCATATGAAGGGTGACAAAGAGAAGCTGCAACACCTGTCAGAGTATAAGGGCAGCAGGGTAGTCGTAACGGCGAACAACTCAAATTTACCGATAGCTCACATTGGTAATATAGTAGTCTATCCTCAACATAGTGATATCGAGGTGCCGCTCCAAAATATTTACCATGTCCCTGGTATGAAGAAAAGTCTTCTTTTCATGGCACAGTTAACATCTTCTGGCTATTTTCCTCTATTTGGTCCACAGGATGTGAAGGTTTATTGGGACCCGGAGATTATAAAAGAACCAGTAATGAAAGGACAAAGGTTGCATAATGTCTGCAGAAGCTGCATATGTAGACAAGATGAAAAAGAATGAAACAGCATATGTGTAGCACATGCGGTTGGGTCACGTTAGCTATTCCAAATTAGAAGTGATGATAAAGAGGTCGATGTTGAAGGGACTTCCACAACTTGAAGTGAGAAAAGACATGGTATGTGCGGGTTGCCAGTATGGAAAAGCACATCAGTTGCCTTTTGAAGAATCCCACTTTCAAGCAAGAGAACCATTGGAGTTGGTTCACTCTGATGTGTTTGGGCCTCTGAAACAAGCTTCCATAGGTGGGATGAAGTACATGGTGACTTTTATTGATGACTTCTCAAGGTATGTGTGGATTTACTTTGTGAAAGAAAAATCTAAATTTTTTTCAAAGTTTAAAGAATTCAAGAAGGTAGCAGAAGCGAAAGTTGGCAAAAGAATTTGTTGTCTACACAGTGATAATAGGGAAGAGTATACCTCAGACAAGTTCTGTGATTTCCTTCAAGAAAGCCGAATACGTCATCAGTTCACATGTGCTAGCACTCCACAGCAGAATGACATAGCAGAAAGGAAGAACAGGCACCTGACAAAAATTTGTCGAAGCATGCTTCACGCGAAGAACATACCAGGACGTTTTTGGGAAGAAGTAATGAGGACGGCTGCATTTGTGATCAACAGGCTTCCTTAACAAAGGTTATGTTTTATTTCAACTTTCAAAAAATTATGGAACATGAAACCTTCAGTTAGTTATTTTTTATTTTTCAAAAGTGTTTGCTATGTATTTGTACCTGATCATTTACGTAGCAAAATGGACAAGAAGGCTGTCAGATGTATTTTTGTAGGATATAACAGTCAAAGAAAAGGGTGGAGATGTTGTGACCCGACAACCGAAAAGTGTTACACATCCTGGAATGTGGTATTCGATGAAGCTTCTTCATGATGGTTATCATACAAGAAAGTACCGCCAGAATCAAATATTTTTAAGGATGTGATACAATCTTCTCAAATTTAATTGGGTTTAGGAGAAGCAAAAGATGCAGATGACGAAGACAATGTCAAAGAAGGTGTAGCCCAATGTCCTTGGAAAACTGGTGTGTATCAACAACCATGTGAACAAGCTAAACCTAGTGGAGTGGAAACACCAACTCCTCTAAAAAAATCAACAAAAATCAAAAATCCAAATCTAAAGTATGTCAATGCCGCAATAGTGGAGGAAGAAGGTGCAAATGAGCCTGAGACTTTTGAAGAAGCATCTCAGGATCAGAAGTGGAGCAAATCTATAAAAGAAGAAATATCAGCACTAAAACAAAATCAGACTTGGGAGCTTGTACTAAAACTAAGTGATGTGAAGCCGATATCTTGCAAGTGGGTCTTTAAGATAAAGCGTCGAGCAGGTGGGTCAATATAAAGGCATAAGGCTCGTTTGGTGGCTCGTGGATTTTCTCAATAATATGGACTAGACTATGATGAAACTTTTAGTCCAATTGCAAAGCATACAACTGTATGAGTCTTATTAGCACTTGCAGCTTGTAAAAATTAGAATTTGTGGCAAATGGACATGAAGAATGCATTTTTGCATGGGAAGCCGGATCGGGAGATCTACATGGACCATCCAACCGGCTTTCAAAATCAAGATTACCCCGAGTATGTGTGTAAGCTATGGAAGGCACTTTATGGATTAAAAAAAGCACTGAGGGCCTGGTATGGTAAGATTGTTGAATTTCTTACTCATAGTGGATATTTGGTGACTAGTGTAGATGCTAGCTTATTCGTCAAAGCTAAAGAAGAGAAAATAGCTATTGTACTAGTATATGTGTAATCATCACAGGAGATTATGAAAAAGAATTTTTTCGAACTATGGAAAACTTGTCAATTCATTTCCAAATGAAAGAACTTGGATAGCTCAAGTATTTTCTTGGCATAGAGGTCAGTTACTCTCAAGAATGAATATTTCTCCATCAGCAAAAATGTTCCAGAGAGTTTCTAAAGAAGTTCAAAATGCTTAAGTGTAAGCCAATCTCGACGCCAATAGAGCCAAATTCCAAAATATGTGCTCATGAAGGGAATGATTTAGAAGATGCTACAATGTACTGACAGTTGGTAGGAAGTCTTATTTACTTAACTTTAACAAGATCAAATATCTCTTTTGCTAACTTTAACAAGATCAAATATCTCTTTTGCAGTTGGTATGATGATTCGATACATGCAACATCGAAAGAAACCTTACTTGGAACCAGTTCTCCGAATTCTGAGATATGTGAAAAATACGCTGTACAAAAGAGGTGAAGATTGTAAACTAGTTGGTTATTGTGATGCTGACTATGCAGGTGACCATGATACTCGACGCTCAACTACCGAGTATGTTTTCATGCTTGGTTCAGGAGCAATTTCTTAGTGTAGAAAAAGACAACCAACAGTGTCCTTGTCAACCACTGAAGCGGAGTACCGAGCAGCAACAATGACAGCTTAAGAAAGCAGTTGGCTTATGCAACTATTAAAGGACTTGCATTAACAAGTGTTGTATCCAATTCCTTTGTATTGTGATAATCAGTTAGCAATCTGCTTGGCTGAAAATCCAGTTTTTCACGCAAGGACTAAGCATATGGTGATACATTATCATTTTATCAGGGAAAAAGTCTTGCAAGGAGAGATTGCTTTGGAGCATACTAAAACAGAACATCAAATTGCAGACCTATTCACAAAAGGTCTAAATGTCAACAAGTTGGAAAGTTTTTGCCAGCAGTTAAGCATAGTTAATACAGGGAGCTGATGTCGAGAAGCGGTGTCAAAGTTGTACAACATCAGCTTTGTTTAAATTTGACCAAGTTTGCACTAGGCTATCATTTAGCTTTAGTTGTTAGGCTGTTATTTTAAGTACGTTAGTGTTTTCCTGATATTTAGAGTTGCAAATAGTTGGTCCTAAAGTTTAGGAGAGTTTGGTTAGCGCTTTGTTAGTGGTTTAGTAGGATTACGAGTCTATGTAATTTGCAATATTTATTTAAAGGGTCATCAACAAGGAATAAAATAGTTGTTCAGTTTTCTCTGCAGAATATATCTTTCTCTTGCGGCTCTTCTTTATTGAACGCATTCCTTCTTTAAAGCTATTCAATTATATTCAAGTGGGTTCAAGTTATATAATCTAAAATATTAATAATACTTATTTTTTTATTCTCATAATATCCCTAAAAAGTTATTTTTGAGGTAGTATTTTTTATTCTAAAATAAATGAAAAATGTGTGTGTGTATGTATATATATATATATATATATATATATATATATATAATATAAGGGAGGATCCCTTGTTTTGGTCGTCCTCACATCTGCAGCGCACCATGGACATTGCTACATGTGCAGATGTGTGCAACTATTGCTTTTTCCTTCCCCACATTATTTTGCTTTAAACCATTTCACTATGTGCTTTTATAATTGATTTAGATTGCAACTTTTTAAGGAATTTTTGGTCCCTTTTAATGTTAATTTTCTTACTTATACATATTGATAAATTTTGGTAGTCCTTACAAGACTATTTTAGTAATTTTAATTAATTTATTAATTCACTAAACTTATGGCATGTACTTGATAAAGATAAAACTACTTTATTTCTTTGTTTGCCAAATAAGACTTTATATGTGGTGTTATATAATATGAGAAATCATTATTGAGTTTTTTCTTGAATTCTTAATTTTTTAACTATTTTTATTTAAAAAATAAAAATAGGGAGGAAATTACAAAGTAGAGAATCAAACCTTCACTTATAAGGTGAGAGTTCAAGCTGACAATCAACTGAATTATTTAGATTTATCTTTTATTTAACTAATTGATAAATCTTTTAACTAACTATATAAGACTATATTTATTTCTGATGAACTGAGTATGATTCTCAATATTTCCTAATTACTTTTTACAAATTGAATAAAAAAATTTTATGGACAAATGAAATTATCAATAAAATATTTTAAATATTTAAAGTTAAAATTATTGATAAATTTAAAAATGAAGGTAGTAGTATCAATTAAGATCAAACTATTTTTAAAATATCTTTTTTGATTAATTGAGAATTACTATTCTTAGGCATACACTAAATATAAAAAGCTAATAGATTCTCAAAGTTCATTTTGATGAACTTAATTTTTTTCGCTTAATTTAAAGTAAAACTTAGCTTAAATTATCATATTAACCAACTTAAATTCTTGTCACATGAAATTATGAATAAAACTAAGAATTAATAAATATCTGAAGAAATATATTTTCTACTTTTAGCTACAAAATGTATGTTCATAATTTCATAAAAGTATCAATGTTTTTCAATTTATGATTTGTGCGAGTTGTAATTATCTTACATATTTAATTATATTATTATATAAAATATTAAATTATTTGAATTTGGGCCCGGGCTTAGCACGGGCCTTATAAAACTAGTATATATATATATATATATATATATTAAGAGAGGGCACTGAATTCTCAGTTCTTAGGACGCAGACTTATAGACTTATATGCACGAACAGAGTGAAGATCTCTCAGACTAGTATGATGGTTTTTAGCGCGAGGATAGTAAGTTGTTACCTTCCGTCTGATGTGAAGAACAAAAGCCTTGAAGCCAACTATGAATTGGGAAGGAGGCCAAAAAAAACCATTAGCTCAAACGACCACATTAGCTGTTGATAATCATGAAAGTAGACAGGCTAGATCAACAAATAAATCAGTACCACAAGTATGATCCAATGACGCGATATTTTTTTTTCGTGCTACTTATAGAAAAGTCAAAAAATGTAGACTGACTAGACCATGATGGGCGAGGGTATTGTTCAGTCTATAACGAAAGTAAGTATATCCATCAGAGCTTCCTTTGACAGTCCTGTCCAAGTCATTGCTCAAGAAGGAGAATATAGGCTGCAATTGTAAGTGCTGCTCAACAAATGAGGAAGACTGACTGGCAGATGCTTTTCAATATCTTTCGACCTTCATGCTCATATAACAATCAATAGATCTTCACCTTCGATACTCTAAATTTAGTAAACAACGGAAAATCACATTTCAGTAATAAATTATATTAAGTAAACTGCCCTATTACATCAATTTATACGCAATTTTTCACACGTTTTCGCACTTATAAGTCAACAAAAAGGCCCTAAATGCACGAAAAAAAAAATCAACTAGAGCTTGTAGTAGAACATACAATGCAGAAGATTCAGTTTGAGCAAAACTTCAACTGATTATACATTGAAACACCTGAAAAATTCACATTCTCAAACTGAAAATTTGAAAAATTTGTCACAAAAAAAGAAATCCAAATTAACATGAAAATGAAATCAAATGAAGACTTGCCGGTTTGACAAATCCAATTGTCAAAACTAGTTGAAACCTAACAGTATAGAGAGAGAAGCTTGTCAAATCCATCACCGAAGAAGAAATCAAAACGCGAAAACAAAATCAGATGAAGATTTCTTATAATATAGATGAACATTCTTTTTTTGTTGTTTAACTACGAAATTTTGTTTGTCGCTAATTCATCTTTTTCTAGTAGTACAAAATGTCTACTCCTAATTAAGCTCTTCTTCAGGTCAGGGTCCAGGCCTAACATTCCTCAACAAACTTTGTTGGATTTTTATATTTAAAAAGAACGTCCATTGTATCTGATATTTTCATTTTTTTCTGGTCTAATTAGAGATATACGCATCAGACCAAAATCAAGCATTGGATTTTAAAAAACTGTTAACCAGTCCTTTTTAAGATGAATTATTTTTGAAGAATAAAACAGTACTTTTTATCATTTAGATAAAATAGAAGTCTAAATTTACTTCATCTTAGATTTTTGAAAATCGGAATAAAACATTGAATTTGGAAAGATGAAATACTCTTTAAAGACTTATTCCAGGAAATAATCAAATCACAAAACCCCAACTAGATACTATCACTTAAATTCTAGGGTAAAGCCGTTTGTGCTACATTCGTAAGTTTTTCATGTATTGCGTTTGTTTGTCGGGGTAGACACAATAGCTACATGGACCCCTTCCTTTCAATTGTTGCCAGCACTTTCGCGGCCCAAGCCAAAAAAAATTATTATGAATGGCTTGATTTTACCTTAGTGTTGGTAGTTAATGTTACATCGGGCACAGTAACCTAGTATTGTAATTGGAAGTGCGGTAACATGAAATTGTTTTTAAACATTTTATTCGTTTTTTTTTTTTTGAAGAAAAACATTTTATTAATCTCCAAACTACTTCCAAGTACAAGCCAAACCCCTACAGCTATGCAAAGCTACTCCGACTTACTATCTAAGAAAACAGTAAAACTATTCGAGTATGCTTTCTATCCGGCCTCGCTATTGTATGTTGTATACTGTGTATGTATCTATCCCTCCTGTATGTGCAGTCTTGCTTGATCAGGGAGCTGCCAACACTATCTCTCTGCATCCTCGCCCCTTTATGTTCCTAACCGCCCTCCTCCAAATGCCCTCCAGTATCCCCTATAAGGGTAGGGGGATAAAGCAACAAGATCCCTGTGTCGTGCACCCTTTCTCAACCATGTTTGCCCAACTTGCAAACATTACTGAGAAAATACGCACACTCAAAAAATAGGTGTAGCAGATTCCTCATATGCACCACATAGCAGCCACGTATCATTTTGCCTAGCTAATAACCATTTTGGCTATCCTTTGTGGGCAGTCTCTTGACCAGCGCTAGCCAGCATATAAAGTTGTGCTTACCCTAACGGGTCATGGGCCTTTGTCCCTTTTTATGTGGATAAAATGAAGCTCAATTTGGACCAATCCACTTTTGTCCATAGGCCCATTACTATGGGGCATATATATTTATCTTTTTTAGGTCTTATTCATCATCACAAAAGAGAGTTTTCAGCAGCCTAAGAGAGAAAAACAAAGCTGATTTTCGCACCTAAATTTCAGCCACAGCTGTCAACTTCAAATTGTGATTCCCGCTTCGTTTCTTGTCCGATTGAGCAGATTTTTGGACTGATTGTTCCTCTCATCTCAATCCTTGATTAAGAACTAACGGAGCTTGATTTGGTGGCCTGTAGCTCCTGTTCTTCATTCCCGAACAGTAGCTGCATTTTTTGTGCTTTCACTCCTTTATTTCTCTAGTGTTTGGTACTGTGGATTATGTATTGTTTCTTGTTGTTTGGCATTTGTTTGGTGGCCATTTTGGAGGACAATATTGTAACTCTTTGGTGATTATAGTGGAGGTTTTGGTCCCGTGGTTTTTTACTCTTCACACTGAAGGGTTTTCCACGTAAATCTTGTGTCTCGTGTGATTGCCTTTATTCTTGTCTTGTTTTATTTGGTTGAGTTGTTTGCTGTATATTACTCTATTTTGCTTGGGTTTATTTGTCTCCTCTTGCTTCAAGTTGAAAGGAAAAGTTTAATCTTGGGTATTTTCCGCTGTTATCCTGTCGGGCTTTTTGATTGTGTGCTCATCTTTCCTAACAAACCCCACACCCAGTTATACTTTATTTTCCCCTCTTCTCTACTTGTACCAAATTATTGTTTCTGAATGTATGATATTGTATTATTGTCAAATGCTACATTGAAGAAATTTAAGATTAGTTGAACAATCTGGATTCAATATCAATCACTGCTTCAGAGAGTCCGGCCAACCGACATGCTGACAAATAGCAAACTTCAGCCACAGCATTGATGAAATCCAAACCGTCAACTCTTTTGCTGATCTGCCAAGAAACATCTGAGGGCTGATTGATATGGAAACTTGAGCACGAAGCCGAGTATGTTAGGGATCATTGTATTCGATTAAACTGATAAAAAAGTGAGATGTTTTTTGAACAAATTCCTGGGGAGTTATACCTAATATTCATGTCTAATGTAGCATAATAATTAAGAAGTTTTAATTACTCTTATCTGTTGTATATATGGCAGCTAAATGAATAACTATGTCCTCTTGGCTCCTGCAATCGCACTTCTTATTTTGCTTTTACTCCATTTTAACTGTTCCGTCATGATTCACTATTCATTTTCTTTGATGTCACTTGAGTTTTGTTCCATTCCACAGGGTTAGTATCTCCATGCACATTAAATAAAAATGAACAAAAAATGTTACTCCATTAGATTAGACCTGAAGCTAACTGTCATGATACATTCTCAGTTTATTTTTATGGTTAACAAGATGTTATATCAATTATTTAATGTAAAAATTACACAAATACACTATTTATGTTTTCAATATTACAAAAAATTCCAACTCTCTAAACATATTACAAAAATCCCAACATATACACAGAATGTTATGTACATGTCGTCTATGTTATGTATATTAGTAGGGAGAGAGAGTAAAATAATTAAAAAAAAAATGGAAGAGAGTGTAATTACTTGCAAAAGAGTTGGTATTTATGTTATTTATACTTATTTAATATGCATCAATGCATATGAGTGGCAGTAAAAGTCTGCCGGAATGAAGGATAAGGGGGAGGGGAAATACTAGTACTCGTAGTATTTCTATTACATTAACGATACATTCTTATTTGCAAAAAGATACATTCACTAGAAACCGATAAACCTAGAACACCAGAAGAAAGATGTCTGCCGGAATGAAGGATAAGGGGGAGGGGAAATACTAGTACTTGTAGTATTTCTATTACATTAACGATACATTCTTATTTGCAAAAAGATACATTCACTAGAAACCGATAAACCTAGAACACCAGAAGAAAGATGACAGAAGAGTACAGGATAATATAAGAACTTTAAAAAGTTGATGTTGGCTAAGGTTGATAAGGAGTGGCGATCAAATAAAGGTCACTTTTTCTACCGGCAGCTATTCCAACTGATTCAGTCAAGTCCAAGTCTCTTGGTTCTATTCCAGTAGGGAGTTTCCAATCGAAGTGATAAAGCAATTGAGCTAGAGGCAAATAAACATTAGCTAAACCAAATGATATTCCGGGACAAATCCTCCTCCCACTGCCAAAGGGAAGATATTCAAAATTATTACCAAGAAAGTCCACAGAGCACTGCTCAAATCTCTCTGGAATAAAGCTTTCTGCGTCATCCCAATATTTAGGATCTCTTCCCAATGCCCAAACATTGACCATGACTTTGGTCTTCACAGGAATAGTATAGCCATTTATGCATGTCTCTTCCCTACATTCTCTTGGGACCAAAAGTGGAACTGGTGGGTGAAGCCGCAAAGCTTCTTTAATAACTAACTTTAAGTATTTCAGCTCGTCCACATCATTTGTATCGAACGTTACTTTGTCTCTAAAGGCGTCTCGCACTTCTGCTTGAGCTTTGGTGAATGTTCTTGGATTTTTCAACATTTCAACCATAGCCCATACAATTGTTGCTGATGAAGTTTCTGTTCCGGCTGTAAACATGTCCTGCAATTTATGAGCCAATTTATTAAATTAAACAGCACACATGCTATTTCCATTGCTAAGCTGACATTGTACATGCTCTTTCCTCATCTAATAACTTTTTTGACAAACTGATTTTTACACCAGACTTTTGAGATAATATTGTATATGGTCATTGATCAACTAATGATAGCTCTCATAGAAAGTCACTCAAATTTATTTTATAATCCAAAAGTACGTCACTCAAGTACTATTGATATTTCAATTGAGACGTTACCTAACCAATTCAAATGATTATTTATAGGAATCAATAGTTGAGTAACTTTTGTGTTATAAAACAAAGTTGAGTGACTTTCTATAAGAACTATCCATAGTTGAATGATCATCGAAGATATTATCTCCATACATTACACATCAAAAGATTAGCATTCCATATCAGAAATTCTTAGTAATTACTACTACATCTGTAGTTATGGAAGTATTCTATGGTTAAATACGTAAGAACAAGCATAGTATTCAACACTTACAATAATAACAGCTTTGATATTGTCGTTGGTGATGGAAAATTGAAGAGCTCCATCCTTCTTAAGTCTTAGTAGGACGTCAATTAGGTCTTCACCTCCTAATGCATCATCACTCCTGTGAGTTGAAAGATTCTTCTTGTGCTCGTTGATGACATTCTCAACAATTGAATCTAACTTACGGTGGGAATCTAGAAGTTTTTGCTTTGCGCCACTGAGAGAATGAAGAAACTTGTATGAAGGGAAGATGTCAGCCACATCAGAGCCTCCTGCTAAGCTTAGCACTTCACTAATTTGTTTAAAAAATATGTCTTGCTCCTTTAGTACTTGCCCAAATGCGGATCTGCATGTCATGGAGCTTGTGAACCTAATAATTCTTTCTGTAAAATTAACTAGATCACCAAGTGATGAAGACGATTGGATAGAGTCAATGAGACGAACAACTTCATCATGCCTGATCGAGCTAAATGATCGAACATTCTTTGCACTCAATACTTCCATGATACAAATTTTACGCATTTGTCTCCAGTATTCACCTATATGGTAAAAATTATCAGATGTCAACCTAACAAAACAAATATTGAATGATGATAAATATGACAACGAAGTTGAAATACATCAGAAGAGACATAACAATGTAATATGGTTAATTTGGTCAATTAATAACCGAGAAATTCAAATTTATGTCTCTTCCTAAACAAGACCCCTTCAAGGATTATATTGTGAATACCATAAATTCAGAAGGAAGGATCCTCATTTATTAGGAAGGTATATATAATTTTATTTTTCTTTTGGGAAAGTAAAATCAATGATGGAAATGTACTTTAGTCCTTCAAGAAAAAGTAAAATCCAAATATAGCAAAAAGATATTAGTGAAAACGTTTAACGCTCACCATAGGGGCTAAAGGCGATGTCCTTCCTATCATAACAGATAATGTCAAATGCCAAGAGTCTAGGCCTAGATGCGAAAGCGAGGTCATGGGTTTTCAGTACTTGTTTAGCCATCTCAGAAGAAGTAACAACAACAACAGAAACTTCACCAAGCTGTAGGTGCATGAGCGGTCCATATTTTTTGCATAAATCTCTAAGGACGCGGTGTGGAACTCCACCAGCCATGTGATGCATGCTTCCTATAAAAGGAAGTTTCCATGGACCTGGAGGCAATTTTTTGGTTTGGCTATTTGAGTTCTTCCATTTCCTTACCAAAAAGAGGAAAGATAGAAAAAGAAAGATGGAAGCCAAGCTGAAGAATTGCATTTTGGGAGAGTTAGTAGTGTGTTTTGTGATTCTTAAAAGCTCTGTATTTATAGTGGTGAGAGACACACAACCAATTTTTTCATCTTTTTAATGTAAATATAATATTAAAATAACTTTAAAACTTTTTGGTTTGAATATACACACTTGCCCCGGCTATAAAATGTTTAATTACCTCTACATACATACATGCATATATATCTATATATGTATACATACATATATATATATATATATATATATATGCACATGCACACACCATTAAGAGATTATACCTTATATGCATTAGCTTTCCAACCTTTTCAGCTACCAAATGGGACTTTTTGTTCGACTATGTGCCATCCACATCATTAAAGTATTTTATGGCAATCGAAGCCCGTGACTAGCTACTTCTTGTGTGTTCATCTCCAAGCTCATAACGGTAAGCACATCGAGCAACATAACCATTACTCCGCCAAATGTTTACATACTCATTCGGCAGAACTTGACTTTGATACCAGTTGTTGGGCTCAACAATCCAAAGATAATCTCACATGGTGTGATATTGTCTGTTTTGGACCAAGCACGCATGTTTTTTTCTAAAAGGTCCACACTATTAAGAAATGTTACACCTTATATAAAGCTTTCCAATCATAACGTGAGACTTTTTGTTGGCACGCACACACTATTGAGAATGCTGAGTGATATAGTTTTCCAACACGTGGAATTTGTTTACACAAAAAACTGGGAATTTCCAAGTGGGAAATGGGACTTAAGAGTAATGTTCAATTGAGGCAACTGGGAAAATAACTAAAAGAAGGAAGCTTAATCTGTCTGTTATTTGAGAATTTTCAAAGTTATTTGTTGAAAAATCAACTGCACTCTTAAAATGTACTTAATCCAATCACATATAAATTTAAACGATTGCCTATGTTTTATTTTTTGTTATTCATTAATTTTAACTTTTCACTTGACATATTTAATTAAGACTAGTTTAGTTGCACGTGTAACTTTTAATTATTTAAAATTAGATGATTGTATCTTATATATTGTGAAGATTTTTTAATAAAGAGAAAAAAGTTGAGTTCACTTATAGATTTTATTGTAAGCACACATATATATTTTATGACAAAAAATTTCAAGTAGTTAATATACAATACCTTTTTTCCTTGTTGCTTGAGGCTAAGAGAGAGGCATCGATTTGAACCATATTTATAGTATGATTATTTTTTTCTATATTTAAAATCTTTTCTTATTTTTAAAGTTAAATCCTTAGAAAATCTTGGATTTCTTACTAAAAACTTTTAAAATTTTGGTACTTCTTATATTTTTTTTATTCTAACTATTTATATTTATTTATAGATTTTTCAAACCATCTTAAAATCAACTTTAGTTGATTTAGAATTCTTAAATTAATGAAAAGGGTATTAATTTTTATTACTTTTGTTGATTTCTAATAAGGAAAGATTTACTATATGTATGTTGTACACATATTTCTTTCTAATAAGTAAAATTACTTTCAAATAATACAAATAATATTAAAATAGTGTGAATTACATTAGAACTGAAGGAAAAATTGCTAGTCGAAGACTTAAAATGGTAAATATTGGGGAACAGTAATAATAATAGTTAATAATATTGAATATTAAATAAATATTATTAAGATATTATTTTAAGTGATATATTAATTATACTTGAGTTGTGCTAAGCATTGTCCTAAGAAACTATTTCAGCAGTGTGAAATGTTTCCCCAGGATTAAACAAACACTTTCCTAATTAATTAGATGATACAGGAATCAACAAAATTATTAGTGCAAATACCAGCAAGTTAAACTATAATAACTAAATTATTAAGCAGGATTATAAGAGAGAAACTAAAGAGGAAATTTAGAATGCTTTTTTTTTTTTTAAAGTTAAAGATTGCAGTAAGGATTGAGGGGCTATTTATAGGTAAGATTTAACTTCTCAAGTACACCTCTTGATAGCCAACAGGCTTAACACCATTAGGTGTTTGAGTTATAGGTCCAAAAACTTCACGTTTGACAAGTGAATTCAATTCAGATTGAATTGCTTCTTGCCATTTTGACAATCATTTCTTTGTTGACATTCTATGATAGATCGAGGTGCAAGGTCCTCGCTATCTTGCATGATTTTTGTTGCAACATTGTATGCAAAGACATGACCCACTACTATTTCAGATCGATTCAAATTAGTTTCAACATAACTTGAATTTATGGATAGTTCCTCATTTTCTCGAGTCTCAAGCTCATTGATTCCTTTAGGAATATCAACTTTGCTCAAATCTTGAGCTTTCATATGAGGATCTTTCGTAGTGTCATCATGACCATTTGTTTTTCTTTTTTTCAGGATTTCGATCCTTAGAACCTAATGGTCTGCCACGCTCCAAGCGTTCTTTAGATTCATTAGCTATGACACTAGTGGATGGTCTTTTAGAGACATCAATTCGAATTGGAACATTCTCTGCAGGAATATGTGATTTGGTGATCCTTTTCAAATCAGTAAATGCATCAGGCATTTGATTTGTAATTTTCTGCAGATGAATAATCTTTTGTACTTCTTGCTCACAAATAGAAGCATGTGGATCAAGATGAGATAGTGATGGATTTTTCCACAAAATTTTTCTTTTGATGTCATTATCTTCTCCCCCTAATTTTGGAAAAATTATCTCATCAAACCGACAATCTGCAAATCGAGCAGTGAACATATCTCCCGTTGGGGGCCCATCTTGGTGCGGTTTGGTGGTGCTATAGGCACGTATACACCGTACCCAAAAATTCTTAAATGAGATATATTAGGATCTTGACCCAAAACCAATTGCAACGGAGAAAGTTTATGATAATTTATCGGTCTAAGACGAACAAGTGTTGCAGCATGCAAAATTGCATGACCCCAAACAGTAGTAGGCAACTTAGTTTTCATAATCAATGGTCTTACTATCAACTGTAGGCGTTTAATTAATGACTCAACAAGGTCATTTTAAGTGTGAACATACGTACAGGATGTTCCACTCTTATCCCAATCGATAAGAAATAGTCATTAAATGCTTGGGATGAAAATTCTACAGGATTATCAAGGCGAATAGACTTAATTTGATTATCGGGAAATTGTATCCATAATCGTATTATTTGTGCCAATAATTTTGCAAATGCCAAGTTGCGAGATGACAATAGGCACACATGAGACCATCTAGATAAAGCATCTATTAGGACCATATAGTATCTAAATGACCCACTAGGTGGGTGAATAGGTCTACAAATATCCCCATGTATGTGTTCCAAGAATGCGGGGGACTCAATCCCAACTTTTGTTGGCGATGGCCTCACAATCAGCTTGCCTTGATAACAAGCATTGCATGAAAATTCACCATTCAAAAGAACCTTCAAGTTCTTTAATAGATGCCCATTTGAATTTTCTATGATTTGTCTCATCATTAATTATCCTGGATGTCCCAGACCATCATGCCAAAGTACAAAAGTATTAGAATTAGTCGACTTTCGATTTACTATAGAATGTGCCTCAATTACATAAATCTTTGTCCAATACAGGTCAGAAGATAAAGTAGGGAACTTTTCAATAACACATGTCTGCCAAGAGACATTCTTGGTGATACCAAGATATTCAAGATTCATCTCATCAATTGTCTTGATATGATAATCATTTTCACGGATATCTTTAAAACTCATCAAGTTTCTTCGAGACTTAGGAGAAAACATGACATTATTTATGATGAGTTTAGTTTTCTTGGGCAAGATTATAATGGCTTTTCCAAAGCCTTCAATCAAATTAGCACTACCAGAAATTGTAGTGACATTAATCTTGCCCATGTTTAGATGAGAGAAATATTTTTCGTCTTTGAATATCGTATGTGTAGTGCCAGAATCAATCAAACATATATCTTCACAATTTGACAGCTTACTTTGAAAATTATCCATATCTTCAAATAAAATGACATATACCAAATAAGATATATATTAAATTTTTATACAAAGTGAAAGCTTATACTATAAGAAATTGTTAATCCGACATTACTAAGCAATTAAAAAAAATATGTTCAAAAACTATTGAAACAATATAATATTTGATAAGGAATCTAATACTTAATATATTATTTATAATTAATAGTACGGAATAGTATCATGCAATACATACAATAATAATATAATATTATTATATTATATTTTATCCAGTACGTTAATATGCAAATATAATATTATTATATTATATTTTTTGAACACATATGGATAAGTAATGACTGTATGTGAATATTTTATTAAAAATATTAACATGCAAAACTAATATTAATATTAACATGCAAAACTAAAAATATTAACATGCAAAATATTAATATGCAATAATGAACATAACAGAAGTTCGTGCAAGTTGTACGTATCGTCGTCATCTTTTTCCTTTTTATTTATTTATTTAATAATGATGAAATTGAAATTCCATTCACTTCAATAATAAATTACAATAATATAATTGAACTAATCAATACGAATTAAAAACCAATACTCATGCAAACAACTACTTTTACATGATTTTTATTCTCTAACTCTTATCAACAATAAAAAAAAATTAAAAACATTCATTCTTCCATGTTTACGGAACCATCACCAATCAAGTGATCAATTTTTCCTTTAGGGTGCTCGTAAAAGTCTGCTACATCCAAGTATGTGATGCCAACATTATTTTCAGAGAGAAAGTTAGCCTCGGGATTTTTTTCTTTCTTCTTTAATGATGCTTGATAAAGGTCCACCAAGTGCTTGAGAGCACGACAGTCACGTGAATAGTGTCCTTTTCCACCACATCGGTAACAAGTAATTGTTTCACGTTTCTCATCTTTTTTCTTTTTGTTAGATGAATGATTAATATCCGGAATAGGGTTTCTTTCTTGGTCATCACAACCACGACCACGATCAGGGCCGCGACCTTTTTCATGCCTAGCATGGTGAACGTGTACATCATTTACCTCAGGGAATGATGCAAATTCAGTTGGTCGGTTTTCGTGATTTTTTATCAATAAATTATTATTTTGTTCAGCCAAGAGAAGATGAGAACTCAATTCAGTATACTTCTTGAAACCTTTTTCTCGATATTGCTGCTGTAATAGTATATTCGAGGCATGAAAAGTGGAGAGTGTCTTTTCCATCATATTGTCATCATTGACCGTCTCTCCACATAGTTTCAATTGAGAAGAAATTCTAAACATGGAAGAATTGTATTCATGAATAGACTTGTAGTCTTGAAATCTTAGATGCATCCACTCATATCGTGCTTTCGGGAGGATGACCATCTTTAAGTGGTCAAACCTTTCTTTTAGGCTATTCCACAATACGAGTGGATCCTTAGTAGTAAGGTACTCAATTTTCAGAACTTCGTTAAGATGATGACGTAAGAAAATCATAGCTTAGCACGATTTTGACTAGATGTTGTATTTTCATTCTTTATGGCGTCTCTAAGACCTATAGCATCTAGGTAGATTTCAGCATCCAACACCCATGAAATATAGTTCCTGCTCGAACTTTGAAGGGCAACGAACTCACACTTCGTAAGATTGTTAGCCATAAAAAAAAGGAAGAAAAATAATAATACCTTAGCCTTAGCCTTCAAATTCGAGACGGTAGAGTCTCGTGCTGATAATGTATTATAAAACAATAAAGAACAAGAAGAAGAGTAGAGAGAATAGAGAAAGTGATTCTTATTTCTTCTCTTGAGGGATGATTTACAATGAAGGAAGCCCTTCTATTTCTAGGGAGAATTTTCCCCTAGTTTCAAACTAACAGACAAATATATCAAATCCCGATAGACATCAAATAGATCTTGATAGACATTCACTATAATTGATATATATCATAACATATATATTAGTTTTAATCTATTAATATATACATTGAAAAATTCCATATAAAAGATACCTGAGATTTTTGAAAGTTTTAGAGGATAATATATTAAATATATATTAGTCTTTATCTATTAGTTTTATTTGAGAAAAAAAATAGTAAAGGCAAATTATTAAAAAAATTAAAATACCTGAAAACTTGCACATAACCCACTTCAACGAACCAATTCGGATCAGTCTAAATAATATGATAGAATTTTAATTAATTTCTAAACTCTAAATTTTAGAAATTGTGATATAGTTAAAAATCATCTTTTACTATTTTTTCTTTAATTATTACTTTATTAAGTTAAGGACTTCTATATATAGGAAGAAACATAATATAATAAATATTTGGAAAGCAATTAATAGTCTTAAAATATATGAAAAGAAATTGAGAATCCTAATATATATATATAAAAAATAATTATCTATATAAAGAGTTCTATTGTACTCATGCTTGAACATCATGCACATACAACCGATCATTTCAGAGGTAATATACTTTTGGTCACTTTTTTGTAAAAAAATTATGTGCATGTTGATATATTTGTCCACATATGCATATGTGTTTCTTCAAATTAGTGTCTATATTGATCTGTATTAATACTCCTCTTACATGCAATTATTTATGATTTGATTTTTTTCTCTATCTGATAGAGGGGGTGACCTCTAGAAATTGGACGAACGATATTAGCCTTTTAAGGATAATTTTCTCTCTGAAATTTTTTGCTCTCCTTTTTCCTAAAGTTTGTATGGAATTTGGTATTTTTTATGTCTTCCTTAATCTTCTGTAAAAATGCAATATGATGTAATTCCTAACTAAATTCCAATTTAATTGTCATGATGAGCTTTTGCAATATTTTTGTTGAATTTAGGAATTTTGATGGCGATATATTTTATCATTATTTTTTATGAGTTTTGAAGGTGCAACTTATAACAATTTTTTCAGTTTTAAGTCTATATTATAGATGGGTGTTCGATTGGACTTTCACAAAATTTTTATGTAATGATTAGATTTAATCATATTATTATAATATCTCAAATGTCATATTGTTTTGCTATTGTTTCTTAGAAACTTTTTATGTCAAGGTTAGATTTGATAGTGTTATTCTCTAATATCATATTATTCTTTTTAGTTTTTGTTCTATTACTATTTATTGTTTGTTCTACTTAATACAAGTGGTAAATGAATGTTTGGTCGAACTTTGAGAAATTTTTGTGTAAAAATTAGGATTTAATTGTGTATTATTTTGATAGGTTATTATTTATTATTTATTCTACTTAATACAAATGGTAGATGTATGTTTGATCAGGCTTTAAATAATTTTATATGAAATTAGATTTAATCATGTGTAAAAAGTTGCAACTTGCAACTTGCAACCTTTCATTGGGACCTAGATTGAATAGAACATTAAAATTGTTACCTCCTATACTTAAAATCATTAGAATTTAGGATTGGTACACGGAGTAGTTACAAAATGGACTTGACCAATTAAATAAAATAAAATACTAGAAGGAACAATAGCTGAAGAGAATTTTCTCAAAGTATATTGATGCTTCACTCTTTAAATTATTAGGACTGATTCTATTGTTAGAGTTGTAGTAGTTTGATTCTCTTAACTACATATTATAAAATAGGAGCATTGTTAACAAAATAATGAGAATGAAGTTACTGTAGGAAATTATTTAGTTATTTTAAAATAATTTGTATTTGAAGTGTATTGTAAAAGTCATGTCTTTAAATGTATTTTAGAAGCTATCAAGAGATAAACTTGAGAAGGCTTACCCTAGAAGCTATCAAGAGATATATTTGAGAAGGCTTACTTTAGAAGCCATTAAAAGATATACTTGAGAAGATTTACTTTAGAAGCCATCAAAAGATGTACTTGAGAAATTAAATCTTACCTATAAATAGTTCCTCAATCCTTACTGCAATTTTTAACTTAAAAAAAAATATTCTAAATTTCCTCTTTAGTTTCTCTCTTATAATCCTGCTTAGTAATTTAGTTATTGTAGTTTAACTTGCTGGTATTTGTACTAATAATTTTATTGATTTCTGTGCCCTCTAATTAGTTAAGGAAGTGTTTGTTTAATCCTGGGGAAATATTTCACATTGCTGAAATAGTTTCTTAGAACAGTGCCTAGAACGACTCAAGTATAATTAATATATCACTTAAAATAATATCTTAGTAATATTTATTTGATATTCAGTATTATTAACTGTTATTATTACTGTTCCCCAACAATCTAAGAAACTATGACAAATAATCTACTCTTGGTACTTCTTCTAACGAAGCAACTCCTAATGCTCCTGTTTCGGTTGTTCTACCATATGCAAAATCGTTTCCTGATGTTTCAAATATTGAAATATTTGCTAATGAAAACTTTAAAAGGTGGCAAGAACTAATTTTTTCACTACTTGATGTTCAGGGTGTTGTAGATGCTTTGGCACAAACACAACCTGGTGCAGACGTTAATGAAAAAATTTTGGAGTCATGGCAATACGCCAATAAGGCATGACACCATACTATTTTACAAACAATTTCTAATGAATTGTTTGATGTGTATTGCAGTTGCAAAGAAGCAAAAGTCATCTCGAAAGCTTTAATTAAGAAATTCACGACTGAAGATGCAACCAAACAGAAGTTTGTGGTTGAAAAATTTTACAATTGGCAAATGAGTAATATGAAAGAAATGAAAATTCAAATAAATGAATATAAAAAAATGCTAGAAGATTTGAAGGCCGAGGACATCTCTTTACCAGAAAAATTTATTGCTGGGGTGTTGATTGAAAAATTGCCCGAATCATGGAATGATTATAAAAATAACTTGAAACATAAGCAGACAAATTTTACTATTGAGAAAATAATAACTCATATTCTAATTGAAGATACCAATAGAAAGGATTCATTCAAAGCTAAGCAGGTTGGCTCAACGCAAATTTAGTACAAGGTTAACACAAGAATAATAGAAGGTATGGTAATAAGTTTCAAGGTTACAAGACTAATAATCCCAATTTTAAGAAAAGAAAAGACACTTGTTTTACTTATGGAAAATCAGGTCATTATGCCGCTCAATGTAGGCACAGAATGAGAAATAACAAAGAAATGAGAAATCCTCCCAAAGCTAATTTAGCTGAAGGAGATGAAATAATTGCAGCTATTATTTCTGAAGTAAATATGGTGGCATATATAAAAAAAAATGGACGGTAGACTCTGGGGTTACTCGACACATTTGTGCAAATCGAGAAGCATTTGCCTCCTATACATCAATAGGAGATAATAGTGAAGTAATCTACCTTGGAGACTCAAAAACTGCTAAAATCTTGGGTAAGAGTAAAGTTCTCCTAAAACTCATGTCGGAAAAAACTTTAGCCCTCATGGATGTGCTACATGTTCCTACAATGCGAGCAAATCTGATTTCTGTGGTTTTACTGGATAAAGCTAAAATGAAAGTGTCTGTTGAATCTAATAAGATTATTTTGATAAAAAGTAATGTATTTGTGGGAAAAAGCTATTATAACCATGGACTTTATGTACTTAATATTATCAATGACAACACATCATCTTCTGCTTATATGATTGAGTCTATTTCTTTATGGCATGGTAGATTAGGACATGTTAATATTAAATATATAAAGATTATGCAATCACTTGGTTTAATATCTGGTTTAGACTCAAGTAATTTCAATAAATGTGAAATATGTGCTGAAGCTAAAATTGCAAAAAATTTATGTTTTCAGTTAATAGAGAAACTGAACTGTTGTCTTTGATTCACACTGATTTGGGTGATTTAAAATAAACTATGACTAGATGTGGTAAAAGATATTATGTGACCTTTATTGATGATTTCTCTAGATTTACTAAATTGTATTTTCTTAGAAATAAAGATGATGCATTTGATGCTTTTGTGTCTTATAAATCTGAAGTTGAAAATCAACTTAGTAGAAAAATAAGAGAATTAGATATGATAGAGGTGGAGAATATGTATCTTTAAATGCTTTTTGTAAAAAAGAAGGTATTATTCATGAAGTAACTCCGCCTTATTCTCCTGAGTCTAATGGTGTAGCTGAAAGAAAAAATATGACACTAAAAGAAATGATGAATTCTATGTTAATTAGCTCTAATGCACCTGATAATTTGTGGGGTGAAGCTATTTTATCTGCATGTCATTTACAAAATAGAATTCCTCATAAAAGAACTGAAAAAACTCCTTATGAATTGTGGAAAGGTTATAAACCTAATTTAAAATATTTAAAAGTGTGGTGTTACCTTGCTAAAGTTCTTCTTCCTGAACCTAAAAAGAGAAAAATAGATTTTAAAACTGTTGATTGCATGCTTATTGGATATGCTGAACATAGTGCTGCATACATATTTCTTTTCTTGAAAAGTGATGTACTTGATATTAATACTATAATTGAGACAAAAAAATGTTGAATTCTTTGAACATATTTTTTCACTATGTGATAAAATCTCTCATGCATCTGTTGAAAGAGAAAATGAATCGACCTCTAATATTGAGGAACTGAGAAGGAGTAAAAGACCTAGAAAAGAATATTTCTCTTATGAAAATGATTTTCAAACTTTTCTTGTTGATAATGAACTATCAAATTATTTTGAAGCTGTATCTTCATCTAATGCTAAATTTTGGAAAGAAGCAATATAAATTGAACTTGATTCAATCATGAAAAATAATACATGGGTTTTAACTGATTTACCTTGTGGGTCAAAATCAATTGGTTGTAAATGAATTTTCAAAAAGAAACTTAATGCAAATGGATCTATAGATAAATATAAAGCTCGATTAGTAGTTAAAGAATTTTCTCAAAAGCAAAATATTGATTATTTGGATACATTTGCACCAGTAACAAGAATTGCTTCTATTCGAATATTAATTGCTTTAGCATCAATTCACAAGCCCTTTATCCATCAAATGGATGTAAAAACAACTTTCTTAAATAGTGATTTAGAAGAAGAAATTTATATGGTTCAACCTGAAGGATATGTAATTTCTAGACAAGAAAATAAAGTTTGTAAATTAATTAAATCTCTTATGGTCTTAAACAAGCTCCTAAACAGTGGCATGAGAAATTTGATCAAGTCTTAATAACAGACGATTTTTCTTCTGTTGAGGTAGATAAATGTGCTTATACAAAAGTGGTAGACAATGATTATGTGATAATTTATTTATATGTTGATGACATGCTTATATTTGGTACGTGTTTAAATATTGTGGAACGTACCAAATTATTTTTGTCTACTAACTTTAATATGAAGATCCGGGTGAAGTGAATATGATATTGAGAATTAAAGTTTTTATAAATGAAAATGGTATAATGTTGTCACAAGAATATTATGTTGAAAGACTTCTTAAAAAATATGAATGTTGGGAGGTAACTCTTGTAGCCACTCTTTATGACGCTAATTCTAAATTAAAAAAGAATAATGGTGATCCGGTTGCTCAGTCTAAGTATGAACAAATCATTGGGAGTCTGATGCATTTAATGAATTTTACTAGGCCTGATATAGCCTATGCCGTGTGTAGACTGAGTAGATATACTCATAATCCTAATAATGAGCATTGGTCTGCATTAATGCGACTGATGAAATATTTGAGAGGAACCATGAATTACGCTATCTCGTATAGTGGATTTTCTTCAATTTTAGAAGGGTATTGTGATGCAAATTGGATCTCTGATCCAAATGAGACAAAATCCACTAGCGGTTATGTATTCACCTTTGGTGGTGATGCAGTATCATGAAGATCAGCTAAGCAGATGATCATTGCTAGATCAAATATAGAATTAGAGTTTGTGGCTCTGGAGTTAGTTGGTACTGAGGCTGAATTGCTAAGAAATTTCTTAGCAAATATCCCTTTCAAAAAGAATGGTCTGTTGCCTCATAGCCCTTTGAAAAAGGATGATCTGTTGTCTAATATCCCTTTTAAAAAGGAAGATCTGATGCATTCTATATATATACACTGTGACTGTTAAGATGCAATTGTTATTGCGAAGAATAAATCTTACAGTTGTAATAGTAGATATATGAAATTGAGGCATGATGTTGTTAAGCAGCTGCTGAGAGATGGAATAATTTCCATTGATTAGGTAAAGTTAAAATTGAATTCAGCCGATTCACTGACTAAACCTGTGGGAAGAAAATTAATTCTTCAAACATAAAAAAAGATGGGGTTAAGGCCTATATGATTGTCAATAGAGATGGTAACCCAACCTATGTGATTGAAGATCCCATGAAGTAGGTTCATATGGGTAATAGCATGTAACGTCCCAAAATCGGGTCCCGAGAGGTCACACGGTGCTTAGGATCACAAGTGACCCCAAGCTAACCCTTCTACTAGCATAACTCATAAGCAACTGAACAAAGAGTATAAATCTATACAAATCTGCGGAAAATAACTCTTTTCTAAATATGATAGATACAAAACTAAATTTACAAGATTACAACTCTGCTTTTACAACCAAAAATGAAACAGAATACATCAACTTCTACTGACTGTCTATGAAGCCTCTACTAGTACTGACTGTAGGTAGCCGGGTCATGACTCCCGACTAACCCAACTCAATACAACTGAATAAAAAAATACAGCACTTCTCAAACTGTATAACTAACTCAAGCCCTTGAATCAAAAGGATTCATCACCTGCTGACTGGATGACGCGAACTGACTGGATTTGAAGATGTACACGATACCTTGTATCTACATTCTGAGAAAATGTAGCCCACATACAAATATGTGGGTCAGTACCATGGAAACGTACCGAGTACATGGAGGTGCATGAAATAAATATATATATATATATATATATATATATATATTTAACGATCATGTCATAAGATTTCTTCCCAAATCATGCAGGACATTTGTAAATGGATCATAAAGCTTGAAAGAAATCTAAAATTTAAAATCATACACAATGAATGGTAAAACATGCCAATCTTGATATCATGAGCCATTACACTTAATCCAAATATCAAGATTCTTTTCTTATTCTCTCATCAAGCAATCTTAGTGAAATCTGGAATATTGAATACATCATAAATCTGCATTTCAAATCTCTTTTAAATCAGTAAAATCAATCTAAGAATGAGGGACGACTCTTTGGGAGGTTCTTCTAACCGACATGTAAACTATGTGAGCACCCATGATGTCCCACGACTTACCCCCGTAAGGTTAGGGATGTCCTACCCTTGACATCGGTGTAGAACAATCTCATCTCAGTGATCATTATCTCAATTTTGCACATATAGTGGAAGTCAATGTCTCAACCTACGGTGGCACGTAGTTCTGGGGTATGAAACCGTAGTAACATACCCAACTTGTTGCTAAATACTACTCCCAATACTATGCTCAAAAATCTCAAGAAAAATCCACTTTAAGGGTAATCTCATATTTCTTAAGTTAAATAAATGATAAAATCCGTAACTCGTTTCATAAAGTGGATTTTAACCTTGTTGTGACCAATAGGCCAAATCTTTCTATACTTCATCAAAAATAGTCTAAACATGGGTTCATGTAGCACATAAATTCTCAAAACAACAATCTCAATGTGGGTTAATGACCCTTATAGCGATACTTAATCAAAACATTTCAACATTTATGATTTATATCACAAGCATGCATAATTTATACGGAAGTCTGAAAAATTTCAGCCTTTAATCATAACAATAATCTCAAACTCATGGAGTTTATTTTCTAAACATTCAAAAAAATCATAGTATCTTGAACAACAACATAGAATAAGATTTATCACTTCAAATTCATGATAAAACATGTAAAAATCATGTATCTTTGCAAAATAATGTAAACTTTGGGCACAAGAACGAAAGGATGTTCTTGTTCATAACCCCACATACCTTTATGGTAACGGATTCGTTGAAATATTGGACCCTCAATGTTGATTGTGTAACCCTAGTTGTTTTTCTCCTTTAGTTTTCTTGGATGATGAACTTAGACTGACCATAGGGTTATGATGTGTTTAGAATCTATTAAATTCGTAAGTTTAAGTTTAGGGGTGTGTAAGGAGTGTCAAAAGACTTAATTCCCCTCAAAATAACCCAAAAACGGAGTGTTTAAGTCACTTGAAACCATAAGATATGCGCCGCATATGATATCACATATATTTACATAGGCGCCGCATATGATATCACCTATATTTACATAGGCGCCGCATATGATATCGCCTATATTTACATAGGTGCCGCATATACTTTCTTCCAACTTTTTAAGAATTTTCATTTTAGATGGCATCACTAAAAGGTAACGAGCAGTGCAGTCAACTCTGTGTATGTAAGCAGCACGATCTTCAGGACAGTTCACCTGAAAGGTAAATTTGAATCATATGCATGTCAACAATGGAAAAAACATTGGAGTCTAAATTTTTGTTGCCCACCAATATGATCAACAGGAACATCAAACCAACATGGAAGATTGCACAAGAATGTCATTAAACAGATAAAAGAAACTGCGACATTACAAATTTAGATAAAGCATACCTCAAAAGCAACATAATGCTCTGTGTTGTTTGTAACTTTTAAGATCGCAATAGCTTTCTTTCTCCAGCTCAATTAACACAGGAAAGCCAAGTGATGCTAGGTATGATAGTGTATGTTACAAATTAAAGGTACTAATAAAGGGTCTCTGACCTACAACCCTCAAACAAGGAAGAAAAGATGGAGAGAATTCACTGAAGAATCACCACCCTATAAGAAAAAATGATTCAAACAGGTTTAGAAAATAATTAGTTTATAGCTATAACGGCGCATCTGAGGATATTGTTTAGCTAAAACCACTATGTAGCATCACCTCCTAGCAAATATACTATCCCAGACATCAAATCTTGCATACTCTAAATTTAGAAGTGTCGTATGGGCTAGTCATACTTCATGAGTTCATGCCTCAATTTTGGTTCAAATAAACTAATAATATAAAGAGACAAAAAACATACTCACTTATGCAATGAGCAACTATTAGACTTGCCAATGCATTTATTACTCCAGCTTGGAAATTATGCAAGCTCTGGGGATGCTTCTCCCGAGCCAATTAGACCAGCGTTGGCATTCTTACCTCATCAAAATTATCCTTTTTCTCTTCATCTCTGCTGTCAATTAATATCTGGTTCGACGACCAAAGACAATAAGTAAAATCAGATAATTAAAGTTAAATGAATTCAAAGCAGTAGGTGATAGTTCAGCTTGTTAATGTGTATTTTAATTTTGCTTGTTCAGGAACTGCTCCAAGCCTGCATGCAACTTCAATTCTATTTCACATATCCTCATACAATCTCTGTGCACTATTAACATAAGTTGGCTATCAAACCGTATCTATACCACAACATTTTTTTCATCTATGCGTAAAATTTACTTGACATTTAACAGTTTAATGGTAATCAATAGAGTAACTGGAACAGAATTCTAAAAAGAATCAATGGTGCTTACTGCATACAAGATAACAAAATGTCACTCTTTTAGTAATTCTGCACATGATTGTTAAAGATTAATTGATAAAACTAGATTACACTTCTTATAGAGAGGGCACTGAATTCTCAGCTTTTTGGGACGTAGACTTATTGACTTGTATGCACGAACAGCGTGAAGATCTCTCAGACTAGTATTGTGGTTTTAACGTGAGGATAGTAAGTTGTTACCTTCCCTCTGATGTGAAGAACAAAGGCCTTGAAGCCAACTGTGAATTGGGAAGGAGGCCAAAAAAAGCATTAGCTCAAACGACCACATTTCTAAGCTGTTGATAATCATGAAGTTAGATAGGCTAAATCAACAAATAAATCAATACCACAAGTATGATCCAGTACGGGATATATGTTTTTTGTGCTACTTATAGAAAAGTCAAGAAATGTAGACTGACTAGACCATATGGGCGAGGGTATTGAGAGTCTATAACAAAAGTAAGTATATTCATCAGAGCTTCCTTTGACTGTTCTGTCCAAGTAGTTGTTCAAGAAGGTGAATATAGGCTGCAATTGAAAGTGCTGCTCAACAAATGAGGAAGACGGACTGACAAATGCTTTTCCATCTCTTTCGACCATCATGCTTATATAACAATCAATAGATCTTCTACCTTCGATACTCTAAACTTAATAAACAGCGGAAAATTACATTTCAGTAATAAATTCCATTAAGTAAACTGCCCTATTACATCAATTTATACGGAATTTTCCACACGTTTTCCCACTTAAAAGTCAACAAAAAGGTCCTAAATTCACAAAAAAAAAAATCTACTAGAGCTTGTAGTAGAACATTCAATGGAGAAGATTCAGTTTGAGCAAAACTTCAACTGATTACACATTGAAACACCTGAAGATTCATATTCTCAAACTGAAAACTTGTAAAATTCGTCACAAAAAAAAAGAAATCCAAATTAACATGAAAACGAAATCAAATGAAGACTTGCCGGTTTGACAGATCCAATTGACAAAACTAGTTGAAACCCAACAGTATAGAGAGAGAAGCTTGTCAAATCAGTCACCGAAGAAGAAATCAAAATGCGAAAACAAAATCAGACGAAGATTTTTTATAATACAGATTAACATTCACTTTTTGTTGTTTAACTACGAAATTTTGTTTGTCGCTAATTTATCTTTTTCTAGTAGTGAAAAATGTCTACTCCTAATTAAGCATTTCTTCAGGGTCCAGGCCTAATGTTCCTTAACAATCTTTGTTGGATTTTTATATTTAAAAGAACATATATTGTATCTGATATTTTCAGTTTTTTTCTGGTCTAATTAGAGATATACGCATCAGAGCAAAATCAAGCATTGGATTTTAAAAAACTGTCAACCAGTCTTTTTAAGATGAACTATTTTTGAAGAATAAAACAGTACTGTTTATCATTTAGATAAAATAGAAGTCTAAAATTAATTCGTCTTAGATTTTTGAAAATAGGAATAGAACATTGAGTTTGGAAAGATGAAATACTCTTTAAAGACTTATTCCAGGAAATAATCAAATCACAAAGCCCCAACTAGATACTATCACTTAAATTCCAAGAAATTCTATAGGTAAAGCAATTTGTGCTACATTCGTAAGTCTCTCATGTATTGCGTTTGTTTGTCGGGGTAGACACATTAGCTAAATGGACCCCTTTCTTTCGATTGTTTGCCAGCACTTTCCCGGCCCAAGCCAAAAAAAGTTATTATGAAGGACAGGATTTACCTTAGTGTTGATGGTTAATATTGTATCGGGCACACAGTAACCTAGTATTCTAATTGGAAATGTAGTAACGTAAAATTGCTTTTAAAAGTGTTATGTTTGCATTTTTTTTTGTGTGTGTGTGAAGTTAATCTCCAAACTCCTTCCAAGTACAAGCCAAACCCCTACAGCTATGCAATAGCTACTACTACTATCTAAGAAAACAGTAAAACTCCAAGTATGCTTTCTAGCCGGCCTTTTGCTATGCTATGCTGTATTCTGTGTATGTATATATCCCTCCTGTATGTGCACTCTTGTTTGATCGGAGAGCTGCCAAGTGCAACACGAGCTCTCTGCATCCTCGCCCCTGTATGTTCCTAACTGCCTTCCTCTAAATACTCTCCAGTATCCTCCTAAAAGGGTAGGGGGATAGTGCAACAAGATCCCTTTGCCAACCTTTCTCAACCATGTTAGCACACCTTGCAAACATTACTGAGAAAATACGCACACTCAAAAAATAGATGTGTAGCAGATTCCTCATATGCACCACACAGCAGCCACATATTATTTTGGCTAGCTAATAACCATTTTGGCTATCCTTCGTGAGCAGTCTCTTGAGCAGCGGTAGCCAGCATATAAAGTTGTGCTTACCCTTACTCCACACCCAGTTATACCACGATTATACTTTATTTCCCCCTCTTCTCCTCTTGTACCCACTACTAATCCCGAAATAATTTAGTCTATGTACCAAATTATTGTTTCTGAATATATGACATTTTATTATTGTCAAATGCTACATTGAAGAATTTCAAGATTAGTTGAACAATCTGTATTCAATATCAATCACTGCTTCAGACAGGCCAACCGGCATGCTGACATATTAGCAAACTTCAGCCACAACATTGATGAAATCCAAACCGTTAACTCTGTTGCTGATCTGCCGAGAAACATCTGAGGGTTGATTGATATGGAAACTTGGGAATAATTGGAAAATAAGGAACCTCCAACTCGACAAACTTCAAATTACCCTCTGTTCGAATCGAAAGCCAATGGCAAAATCAGAAACTAAACTGACCTGAAACAGATATCGCAAAAAATAGATCAACCCAAACCCATTTTCATACGTCACACTGCTGGCTCATCTTTTGGCCATGGGTTGCGACAGAATCGAAGTTGGTTTGTTGTTGCTGTTTAGCCGGAGCTCCGATGAGCTCATTCTTTTTGATTTATTTTTTGGATTTAGGATGTAAAAAGTGGGAAAAAGTGGAGCCCACGTGTGGGCCAAGAGATCAATTCAACATTTTTACAATTTCACAAATTTAATATAATACACCTAATACCCTCCACTTATTTCAATATTAAAAAAAAAAACTCTCTCTCCTCTTCAATTCTCAACTCCCGCTTTTGAAACTACTTCTCCTAAAAAACGTCATTGTCGTTTCGGTTTCTTCTCCAGCTGCTAAGGGGTGGTTGTTTCTTCGGAAGGTTAGTTAAAATGAAGTTTCGATCATTTCTAGATCCATTTAAATGGTTTTTTGTGCTAATCGATTCGTAGTGAAGTAGGATTTTTTTTTCGAATTTGGTGTTTTGGTTTAGTCGTGTTTTTTTAGCAACGAAGTGTTGAATGGTGGGATAATTGTTGTTTGAAGAGTTGTTTTGGCACTTTGATTTGAACAACGACCTGTTTTTGTCCGTAGACCGGCGGTTTATCCGTAGACCCGTGGTCTATGAAATGAGAATGCCCTAGATTGAAATCAATTTTGAGACGCATGAAATTCTTGTAAAACATGATTGCTGAAATAGTGAAAATTAAAATATTAATAGCTAATTAGTTTGACTAGGTGCACTAGTTTGATTTTTAGCAATTGTTGTGTTTTGATTTCGCATGCTGAATTTTGGTTCAATTATTGTATGTTTATGTAGTGAACTGTTTAATGGTGGGGTGTTTGTAAACTTTTTTAGGGGGTTTTCATTTGAGCATTGACTTATTTCTGTTGATAGATTTGTGGTCTATGAACTGAAAATGAGAGATTTTTTCTTCAGGTGTAGATTGTGTTGAAAATGGGTAAAAAAACCAGCATTCCTAAATGCAAAATCGGTACCGCTGGTAGCAGTAGAAAAAGAAGAGATGAGGTAGTTGGAAATGTCTAAAAAAGAAAGAAAATTCAAGAGTCGGTGTCCGAATCAGATTCATAGTTAAAGGAGATAAGCGAGTACATCAATTCTAGTGAAGACGTTGCCAAGTGGAGTGTCAGTGGTGACAGTAAAGGGAGCGAGGAAAATGAGAGTAATAGTGATGATGGGGATACTGATTCCTTGTTCGTTCCATATCTTTCAAGGTGCATTTCCATGGAGCGGTATAAGCTTCAACGATAATTGATGAGGTCGGATCTTTCTCGGCAAAGATATCGCTCAGATCAAGAATGGATGCTTATCGAGAATTTAAGCAAGTTCTTGTCGACCAAGAATTAAAGAAAAGATTCAAGCGATCCTATTTTGGACACCTGAGAAACCTGCCAGAACATCTCAAGTTCAATGGGCAGTTAGTTCATTATTTGCTGTTGCGATGCGTCAGGAACGATAAGATGTGTCATGAGATGTGGTTCTGCGTTACGAACAAGCCTTCCTATTTTGGTTTGAAAGAATTTTGTTTGATCACGGGGCTGAATTGCTCATCATACCCCAGTGAATCAAAAATGAAGAAGGTGTTAGCAAAGGCGGACAATTTTTGTTTAAAAGTGATGAAAAACAAAAACATCACGGCAGCCAACTTGTTACACCTGATCAGAGGGAATATGCTGAACGAGGACCAGAAGTTCAAGTACTGTCTACTTTTCTTCTTGCAGACCATGTTACTTGCGAAAGATTCGACGAAGGTTGTCGACCCAAAACTGATTCGAATGGTCGATTCATTGAGTTTCTTCGAGAAGTATCCGTGGGGAAAAGAGACATTTCAACTGACCATGAACTATCTAAAGAAGAAAAGTGATCTGAAAAAGTAGAAGGAGGTATTTGATGAGAAGCAGAAGGTATCCTATGCTCTATTCAAATTTGCCTAGGCATTCATGGTATCTACCATAAACCCTTTAGTGAGTTTATCATAGATTCTCATTTTATTTATACTCTGAGTTATTTTTTTCACTGTTGTACTGCTTACAGATTTGGATCTATGAGGCCTTTACTCATCTTAGAGAATTTGCTAAAAAAATAATGGATGAGTCCCTTCCCATTCCCTGCATACTTAGATGGCACACTATAAAAAGTGACAAGATAATCGAAGGCGACCCATTCAAGTATAAAGGAAAAGTTATCAAGGTATGAACTTATTTTCTATTATGCAATAATACTACCGTTGCATCAAATGTTATGTAATTGTTAATTGATAGTTTATAGAACATGCACCCGTACATCATCCCTACTATTCATGCGACGAAAATAGATTACATGATTACGTTTGAGCCATATATGAATGAGGTAAAGAATAACATCCTCGATGGCTTGAAGAAAGAGTTAGAAGGGGTAACCGTCCTTACTTCAAATGAGGACAGTGATGATGATGGTGATTTGAGTGGTAACCCCGTTGGAGTATGCGTTGGTGATGATGATTCTCCGAGCACCTCCAAAGATGCAGTAGGAACCTCATCCCCCAGGGATCTTGATAAGCGTGTCACTGTGCTCGAGGAAGCGATGTTGGATACTGCTGCCTATATCAGAGAGAAAAGAATGAAGAAAAAGGAAATGGATGAGTGACAACACGAGTGAGGTAACTTCATTCAATAATTGATATTGTTAATGAATTTTTAGCTTGAAATATCAGTAACACTTTGTAATATAATGATACAGTGCATGTGGACCTTCGTGAATCGGAGAGGAATGAAGAAGGAGAAAAAAAGAAAAATAGATGAGTTGGCCTCTGTTGTGGCAGAAGAGGAAAATGAAGAAGAAAAGTTGGATGATGAAGAAGATAAGAGCCAAGAAGAAGGTGGAAAAGTAGTTGCTGTAGAAGCAGAAAAAGAAGCGGCAGCAGATGAACAAGAAGGTGAGAAAAAAGGAAAAATTATTGAAGAAGAAGCTGACAAAACTGACAAAGAAGAAGTTGAGAATGAAGCAGCAGGTGAACGAAAAGAAGAAACTGAGGAAGAAACAGCTGCTGCAGGTGAAGAAAGAGAAGAAGGTGTGGAAGAAAAGGAAACTGAAGAAGCGCTAGCTGCTGCACATGCTAAAAAAATGAGAAGAATGTGAGAATAAAGAAGCAGCTGCAACTGTTGAGAAAAAAGGAGCTGAAGCTGACCAAAAAGATGTGGTCATGGACATTGTTGATGAAATCAACAGTAACACTTGTGTTGATGAGGAAATAGGGAAAAAGACATTTGAATCCTAAGCCATTTAATGTGCTATTGAATTATGGTGGTTGTGATAGGACAATTTTTTTTAATTTCTCAAATATGAAGGTTGAAGGATATAGTGGTAGGATATGATAATTATTCTTTTATTTTATTAAACTTGTTATGATTCTGCAGTGAATCTTTTTGTGTCAAACTGATTTGTGGCATGGAATTTGAATATGCATGGTGTGGTCATAGTTGGTACATTGTATGCTTGATATCATAGAATGCATACTTAATATTTCATATACCGTTTGCATAGTCTATCATTACCCTGGTGGTCGAATTTAAGTTGACGTGTTGTTTAGTCGACTAAGATTCTATCAAAAATAGTATTAACATTATAGAAAAATAGAACTAATAATATTTATTCAATATCACTACATCCATGTTACAGTTTTTCAAAGAACAAATACTAGCATTATAGCACATAACATCATTTTTAGTACATTCTCCCTTTCTTTGGCCAAAATCAATTTTTGTTTTACTTGATCCCTCTCTATTTGGGTGTCATGTAGCATTATTTTAAAGTGATCCCACTGTTCTTTGGCTTCTTTGAACAAAGTCATAAGAAAATCTTTATTTTCTTCGCCTTGTTGGAGCCTTTGTAGTAGATTAAATTTTACCAAGCCTTGAAAATTTGATGTCTCGAGTCCTGAACTCAATGTTGATGGACTGGTCGGAGGTGATAGATCATCAAGCCATTTAAAAAATGAGTATGTACTATTATCCTAGGAAAAAAATAATAATTATATAACGATTAACTTAACTTTTAAAAAAAAATACACACCTCACCTTCGCAATTACACAATTATAAAATTTGTGACCAGGATTTGAATCTGTGCATGACATCCTCAAGACAGCCGCATTCCCACAATGATAAATTAGAGTATTTTTAGAATTGGATATTTGAGATGCTTGCGACATTGTAGAATTTTTAAAAACAAAACAAAGTGAACGAAATAAAATAAAGAGGGATGGACACCTTATATATAAAGTAAAAATGAAGTGTTAACACTGATGGCTTACAAAAGTAGCAGTTTATTACCATTGGAAAAGTAATTTTTCTTTTTTTGAACAGGTGGTGACATTTAATAGATTGTCATAGATCATGACCTATGTCCACCATCGATTAGCCTGGTCTACCGTAGACTTATACCTATAGTAGTGCATCAATTAATATCCTTATTATGCGTAGACTATGTTGATCTATGTATACTTCTATAGACCATCATGTGGATGTAGGTAAAAATGAATAAATAAATTAAAAATAAATTTAAATAGATAATAACATGTTTTGGGGCTGGTGGAAGAGATTAATTAAATATAATATGATTTAAATGGATAATCACATATTTTGGGGCTGGTGGAAGAAACTAATTTAATAAAAAAAAGATTTAAATAGATAATCTTGGAGTGGTGGTGACACTTAATAGACCTTCCTAGATCATGACCTATGTCAGCCATTGATTAAATTGATCTACCGTAGACGTTCACCTTTAGAAGTGCATCGAATGATATCATGCTTACGCGTAGAACACGGTGATCTATGTACACTGTTATAGACCATCACTTGGATGTAGTTAAAAATGAATAAATAAATTATAAATAAATATGGTGTGGATTTCTACACATGCGAAGGAGAGTAAACAAGTCACATAATCATATTAGAGCTTAAATAAATTAGGGGACTCGTCTGATTGGGCGAAGGGCAATTCTACGACTATGCATGATTTCAGTTTTGGGTGAAGAAGAAGAAGAAGAAGAAAAAGAGGCTTTTTGATTAGGTTTAGGGACAAGTGAAGGGTTACGTAGAAAAAGGCCCTGTACTTATAGACCTATAGATGGTGTCCTTTCATGTGTCCACCCAATGGTTAGTCGACGTGTTTGAGAAGAGAAAACGCTTAGTTTGCGTATACCAGAGGTTTTTCTCGTGAACAGACATTTTGTGCAGCTTTTTATTAAATGGGAATGGGAAACAATGGAAATAATGATTCATTGCATCGATTGGAGAGATAAGGCGGGAAAATAAACAAGATAGCGTGTTAGATGAGCAATAATATAACTAATACATAATATCTTATAGACCTTGTGAAATATAAACCATAGAGTTTAGTAGTCTATCGTAGACAATGATTAAGTCGATTACAACTGAAGGTTAAAATCTACAGAAATGAACATTTAGCAACCAAAACAGTATCTTTACAACAAAAGCTAAAAAAAAAGCCTATTTATGATTTGATGGCCATTCTACGCATAATTTTTTTGTGCCCGAATTTCTTGCATATTGAACACCTATTCCTCCTTTTGGAATTGAGTGTCTCACCAACGCCCTTAGTGCGTTTGAATTTCTTTCTTCCAAGTTTGGGATCGTAAGGGGGTGGAGAAATTTTAGTATCTAGCAATTCCTGTGGTACAGTCCATTCGGCCTCCGGAGGGACAATGTTAATTGCTTCCGAGTATGCGAGGAGGTAACTTTTAGCTTTATAAATTGGCGAAGAGCAGTCTTAGATGGAGTTACCATAACCTTCTCCACCGTCATACTTTGTTCGCAAAGCTGCCATCGCATGTTCGTATGACATTTTCACCAAGTCAATTTTCCGACAAAAACAACTCCTCTCCAAGAGATTGACCTTGGAAGTAATGCCGTTTCCGAACACCGTGTACTGGTTGAGAACCCCGTTTGGATTACTCACATACAAGGAATCGATTGCGCTCTTACTATCCCTTAGGATCTTTTCCGCATAAGACACAAATATGTTCTCTTTACCATCGACAAAGACATGCCGCTCCCTAAACTTTTCACCAAAATTTCTAGCAATTAAATTGAATATGTATGACATGGGGTACTCCCATTCATCCATCAAAATCGAGTTGAGTGACTCGGCGATGTTTGTAGTTATCACGTCGTACCTATTACCCGGAAAGTGTGCTCTACTCCATTTTTCATAACCAAGCATATTTCAAGGACATGTGCTGCCTCAGTGCAATTACTCTTCAATTCCTAAAAATTATCGCTAAACTCATCAAAGGAATAAGCCTTTGCAGCAGTGTAGAATAGATAAAGATGTTCTTCGTAGTGTTGATTTACGCAAAAATTTTCAGTGAGGTGCCTCATCCAAAGTCCGTGATATGCACGACTGTATGCACGGGAGAAGGCATTGGCGATGCTAATGTGCCTATCGGAGATGACACATAGATTTGGTTCATCTTCTATGATAGACTTTAGCTTCTGGAAGAAGAAGGTCCAAGAAGCATCGTTCTCTTTATCGACCACACAAAAGGCAATCGGAAAGATATGATTTTCAGTGTCCTATGTAATGGCACTTAACAGAACGCCTCCGTACTTGCCATACAAATGTGTGCCATCGATGGCAATTACCTTTCTCATGTAGGCATATCCTCGTATGCAAGCTCCGAATGCTAAGAAGTAGTAAACGAACGATCCATTCATCCGTTTTACCATGATAGAGTAAGAAAACTCGGGAATCAATAACTCCACCAAGTGGGAAAAAGCCGGCAAGCAAGCATATCCGTGCTCCGGTGTCCTACGAATGATGTTCTTCGCTATTACACTTTCTTTCCAACATATCCAATAACTTACGTTGTGATACACATACGATCGTGATTGTGGACCAATACGTAAAGACTCGAGTTCGGGTGGCTGCCCAACCAATGGAACAAGCTTTAAATTGTAGAGAACAAGTCCCAACACTCCAAAGCCGTCCAATATGCACACTTGAAGGTCGCCCCTTTGTCTTGGTTCATTAAGGGCATTATAGTTATTTTGTAAGAAGTTATAACCTAGACTATAAATAGAACATATTAGGCCTTTTTTTCACAACTTAAATGATATTTTGAGAGATCTTTGAGAGTGTTCATACAGGTGTGGATATCACTTGTGATAAGTGTGGAATCACTTGTGTTGGTTGCTTGTTTTGAAACGTTGGTTGCTTAGGGATTCCGTTCCTTTGAGGTCACCGTAAGAACTTGATGTTATTTGTATGAATTCTTTGGTCTTAGTGTTCAATATACACTTTGGTTCATAGTGTTTGTGCATTGTGTGTCAAGTTATCTATCATTCTATCTTATTATTGTTGTTGTGTTCATTCTCGGTTTTGGGTTTCCAAACCCGAGACCTTGTTGTGTCATTTTTGTTCTTGTTATTGTATTGTAATCTTAGTTTGTGGCTCGTTGATTATAGGTGTTGAACACCTTAGAATCTTGTTGTTATCGTGCTTGTATTGTTATTGTTAGTGAATCTGAAAGGGGTCACAAAAGGGGTCCTCGGTTCTTCAAACTTGTGGACTGATTTGGTGTATGTTTTTGTGTCTTATTTGTCGATCTTGTATCACGTTGCAACACAACTCCTTAAACACAGTCCTTTGAATTTCTCTTATGCTTGGACCCTTACCATCCCAAAAGTGATTTATGCATACTGAAGCAATCAATTTGGATGAGACTTTCCTGTGCCTGCGGATGGCGTGTTCAACACCGCACATGTGCAACCCGACATACTTGTATATGCGAAATCTGTCTGAGGTCTCGTACTTTTTTGCCTGTAAAAACCAGCCACAACCATTAGATAAGCATTTCGCCTTAATCAATTTCGTGCAGCTCTTCTCTATATAATAATCAAAAGACTGCCTCGCCGGTGCTACGTCTAGTAGCATTTTCAGCTCTTTCTTATCGACGAATTTTTGACCAAAATAGAAATTAGTTCCGTCCGAGAAAAAGTATCCTGGTTGTGATGCCGTTCCACTGTCTTCTTCATCATCTTGCGAGTCCAATGAAAAATCTTCTATATGCATAGAAACATCTTCCATATTAATTGGATCATTGCCACCGTTCTCGTAACTATTCAAATCGTCGTCGACTGTCGGGCACCACGGTGGGGGTGCTGATGAGTTCAGCGGTCCTTCAAAGGACCTCTCAACCACATTTATCCTCAAAATAGGCCTAAAGCCATCTGCATCAGCATCCATTTTGTACGTCAGCACACGTACATCGCTATTTATAATCGTAGGATTTACCTTTTCCTTCAAATGCATTAGATAAATAATAACCACGTCGCTCGGCGCGCAATCTAAGTTCCTGCTCTGCATTACGCTTGCAACGAATTCGTCGTACGAACTATTGTAGCGAACAGGAATGAGAATTGTCACCTTGGTAAATGATCTCCATTTCTAACATTTGGGAGTCTCCACCCATTTTTCCATGAAATCACCAAAAACCAGAATAAATTCGACAATAGACATCATAGAATTAAGATTTGGTCGACGGTAGATTATGCTGGAGATCTATGTCGGGTTGTATGCACGGCCTATGACTAACGATGACGGATCGATAGCTGCGCAGATAGCCGTACAAAAACTTCAAATTGTAAATATTGCTTCGAATCAATGATTGTTGGGTTTATGGAATAGAGAAATCAACTTGGAGTCGCCTTAGATGCTGTAATGCACTTTCTAAAGTGGTTTTGAGTAATGTGATTGATTTAAAGCTTTTTAACAATGGTGGAAAGTGTGTTTGAGAAGATAGAAAACAAATGGGGTAACAATGGATGCAATGGACAAGCTTATGATGTTTGTGGACTGATTTGTAGCTGATCAACGGAAAAAAACGCCGTAAAAGTGGCCGGAATCAGAGCTTTTTGGAGGAAAAAATAACCACTTTCTATTTTTAGCTTTTGGAAATTTTTTTTTTATATTTTTGGAAAGCCTAGTTATTTTTGTATATGTAATGGTGGATGATGGAGTGGGTTGAAGTGTATTATTAGAAACTTGTAGATGAATTTATTAAGTTGGAAGTATTGCGTTAAAGTGAATTATTATAAAAGTTGGGGCTTAAATTGTTAAGTTGAAAAAGTTGGTGGTGAGGTGGAATTATGTGGGTATTTGACCAATGTTTTAAAACTTTTGGGTATTTAACAAAATAGTTTAGAAAAAGAGTTGTTTTGGCATACTTGCCCTGGAAACTTGGGCACGAAGCTGAGTATTTTAGGGAACATTATATTCGATTAAACTGATAAAAAAGCTAGATGTTTTTTGAACAAATTCCTGGGGAGTTATACCTAATCTTCGTGTCTAATAAGATATATATATATATATATATATATATATATATATATATATATATATATATATTAAAATGGAGCATAGTAAGACGTTTTAACTGCTCTTATCTGTTTTATATACTGCTGCTAAATGAATAACTATGTCCTCTTAGCTCCTTAAAACGCACTTCTTATTTTACTCTCACTCCATTTTAACTGTTCCGTCCTTGTTCACTATTCATTTTCTTTGATGTCCCTTGAGTTTTGTTCCATTCCCCAGCATTAGTATTTCTAGTCATATTAAATAAAAATGAACAAAAAAATGTTATTAGACTAGACCTGAAGCTAACTGTCATGATACATTCTTAGTTTCTTTTTATGGTTAACAAGATATTATATTAATTACTTCCTCCGTTTAAAAAAAGAATTACCTACTTTCCTTTTTAGTCTGTTTAAAAAAGAATGATCCCTTTCCTTTTTTGACAATACTTTAATTTCAACTTTTTACGTGGCATGTTTAGGACCACAAGATTAAAGGACATTTTGGTACATTTGACATAACTTTAATTTAAGGCCACAAGATTCAAAAGTCTTCTTTATTTTATTAAAATTTGTGTCAAATCAAAGTAGATCATTCTTTTTTAAATGGAGTACTTAATATGCATCAGTAAATATGAGTGGCAGCAAAAGTCTGCCGGAAGGATTAGGGGGAGGGGAAATACTTGTACTCATAGTAGTTCTGTTACATTGAACGATACGTTCTTATTTGATAAAAGATACATTCACTAGAACCTGGTAAACCTAAAACACCAAAAGAAAGATGCCAGAAGAGTACTACATAATATATGAACTTTAAAATGTTGATGCCAGCTAAGGTTCATAAGGAGTGGCAATCAAGTAAAAGTCGCTTTTTCTGCCGACAACAATTCCATCTAATTCAGTCAAGTCCAAGTCTCTTGGCTCTATTCCAGTAGGGAGTTTCCAATCGAAGTGATAAAGCAATTTAGCCAACGGCAAATAAACATTAGCTAAATCAAATGATATTCCGGGACAAATCCTCCTCCCATCACCAAAGGGAAGATGTTCAAAATTATTACCAAGAAAGTCCACAGAACACTGCTCAAATCTCTCTGGAATAAAGCTTTTTGCGTCATTCCAATGTTTAGGATCGCTTCCCAATGCCCAAACATTGACCATGACTTTGGTATTCACGGGAGTAGTATAGCCATTTATGCATGTCTCTTCCCTACATTCTCTTGGGGCCAAAAGTGGAGCTGGTGGGTGAAGCCGCAAAGCTTCTTTAATGACTAACTTTAAGTATTTCAGCTCCTCCACATCATTTATATTGAACGTTACTTTGTCTCTAAATGCGTCTCGCACTTCTGCTTGAGCTTTGGTGAATATTCTTGGATTTTTCAACATTTCAACCATAGCCCATATAATTGTTGTTAATGAAGTTTCTGTTCCGGCTATAAACATGTCCTGCAATTTATAGCCAAGCTATTAAATTAAACAGCTTGCTAGTCATCTACATACCATCATTTGACTATTGCACATGCTCTTTCCTCATCTAATTAACTTTTTTAAAGGACCGACTTTTACACTAGACTTTTGAGATGATATCGTATATGGTCCACTCAACTAATAGTAGTTCTCTTAGAAAGTCACTAAGATTTGTTTTATACACCAAAAGTACGTCACTCAACTATTGATATTTCAATAATAACATCTTTGCTATGGAAATGCTTCATGGTTAAACAAGAAAGAACAAGCATAGAATTTAATACTTGCAAAAATAACAGCTTTGATATGGTTGTTGGTGATGGGAAGTGGAAGAGTTCCATTCTTCATAAGTCTTAGTAGGACATCAATTAGGTCTTCATCTCCTAATGCATCATCACTCTTGTGAGTTGAAATATTTTTCTTGTGCTCGTTAATGACATCCTCAACAATTGAATCTACCTTACGGTGGGCGTCAAGAAGTTTTTTCTTAGCTCCACTGAAAATATGAAGAAACTTGTTTGAAGGGAAGATGTCAGCCACATCAGAGCCTCCTTCTAAGCGCAGCACTTCTATCATTAGTTTAATAAACATGTCTTGCTCCTTCAGTACTTGCCCAAATGCTGATCTACATGGCATAGAGCTAGTGAACCAAATAATCCTTTTTGTAAAATTAACTGGATCACCACGTGATGAAGATGACTAGACAGAGTCAATGAGACGAACAACTTCATCATGTCTGATCGAGCTAAACGATCGGACATTCTTTGCACTCAATACTTCAATGATACAAATTTTATGAATTTGTCTTCAGTATTCACCTGTAGGGTAAAAATTATCAGAAGTCAACCTAACAAAGCAAATATTGAATGACGATAAATAAGACAATGAAATTGAAATACATCAAAAGAGACCTAACAATGTAATATGGTTAATTTGGTCGATTAATAACCGAGAAAATTCAAATTTACATCTCTTCTTAAACAAGACGCCTTCAAGGATTATATTGTGAATACCATAAATTCAGAAGGAAGGATCCTCATTTATTAGGAAAGTAAAAGCAATCATGGAAAATGTACTTTTGTCCTTCAAGAAAAAGTAAAATCCAAATATATATAGTGAAAAGATATTAGCCAAAACGTCTAACACTCACCATAGGGGCTAAAGGCGATGTCCTTCCTATCATAATGTCAAAGGCCAAGAGTCTAGGCATAGATGCAAAAGCGAGGTCATGAGTTTTCAGTACTTGTTTAGCTGTCTCAGAAGAAGTAACAACAACTGCAGAAACTTCACCAAGCTGAAGATGCATGAGCGGTCCATATTTTTTGGCTAAATCTCTAAGGACGCAGTGTGGAACTCCACAAGCCATGTGATGCATTCTTCCAATAAAAGGAAGTTTCCATGAACCTGGAGGCAATTTTTTGGTTTGGTTATTGGATTTCTTCCATTTCCTTAACAAAAAGAGGAAGGTTAGAAAAAGGAAGATGGAAGTCAAGGTGAAGAATTGCATTTTGGGAGAATTAGTAATGTTTTGTGATTCTTCAAAGCTCTGTATTTATAGTGGTGATAGACACACAGACAATTTTTTCCATTTGTTTAACGTAAATATAATTTAAGTAACTGTCAAGATCATGTTGATGTTATCTTAAAATCATATTTCCTTCGTTTCATTTTATATATATTGAGTATAGAGTTTAAGAATAAAAAAGGGAAAAAGGCTCAAATATGCCAGCTAACTATTAGAAATGACTTATTTATGTCATCCGTTAAAAGTTTGGCTCGTTTATGTCATCACCGTTACAAAATAGGTTCATCCATGCCATTACTTATTAACGGTGGTTTTTCAAAAAAAGTTTTGCTACATGTCGTCTTACTAGAGGTCCACAACATTAAATAAAATAACGGAAAAAGGCTCAATCGAACTATCAAAAATGACTCATTTATGCCATCCGTTAAAAGTTTATCTCGTTTATACCATTGTCGTTGCAAAATAGGTTCATCCATTCCATTATTTGTTTACGATGGTTTTTCAAAAACAATGTTGTCGCGTGTCGTATTACTAGAGGTCCACGCCACTAATTAAAATTATGTGATTATCCCAATTAAGTTAACTAAACAGCTAAATATAATTCGAGATATTCTTAGGTCAAGCTTCAGCAACTGTAAAAACAAGTGAGACCTAAAATATTTTTCACAAGCCTTAGAAACCTCAAAATGACTACTTAATCATTCTGTGTTGCATACATTTTGGTCGATTAATATTTATGCTTCAGGGATTTTTCATTCAATGCTATGACGAGTGATCTTTCTTAAAGATTCAAGGCATTGACTATTATGAACAAAATGTAAGAGAAAATAAATCAATTCTTATTTATTTATTTTTAATTAATGACGTAGACCCTAGTAAGATGACACATGGTAAAATTGTTTTTGAAAAACCGCCATTAACAAGTACTGGCATGTATGAACCTGTTTTGTAATGGCGATGGCATAAACGAGCCAAACTTTTAACGGATGACATAAATGAGCCATTTCTGATAGTTCAATGACATATTCGAGTCTTTTCTCTTTATTTTAATTAATGATGTGGACCTCTAGTAAGACGACACGTAGCAAAGTTGTTTTGAAAAATCATCATTAACAAGCAATGGCATGGATGAACCTGTTTTGTAACGGTGATGGTATAAACGGGTCAACCTTTTAACAGATGGCATGAATGAGATATTTCTGATAGTTCAATGGCATATTTGAGTCTTTTCTCAATAAAAAATACTTTTAAATTTTGTGATTTTAAATTTAAGATGTGTATATTAATATTAAAATAACTTTGTAATACTTTTTGGTTTGATTATATACACTTTCCCCAGCTATATATATATATATATATATATATATATATATTATCTCTAATCTCTAATCTTAATCTATAATCTATATATAATCTATATGTATAATCTATAATCTATATCTATATCTATATCTATATCTATATCTATATCTATAATCTATAATCTATTATCTATAATCTATATCTATATCTATATCTATAATATATTAAAAGTGTGAAGCCTTTAAAAATGTTATTTGAACCTTTTGCTCGTCATTAAAAGTCTCCACTTTATATAAAATCATCGTTTCAGTATTTTCCTCAATTTATTATCAATTAATTATATCTAGAGTTTGAAATTAATTAAAATCATCATTTAATTTAGGTAAGAAATCATGATATTTAACAATTCTAAATTAATTAGAATTTTACCTTAGATAAAAATAATTTTTTGTGATTCTATGTTAGGTAATATTTTGGATAGTTGTATCTTTCTTATATATTTTCCTTGCAGTTCTACGGGACATTTTTTTACCTAAAATTTTCAAACACTTGCCATTAATTTTCTTAATTGTAGGTGGAGGAAAACTTTCGTGCAATATTTTCCACCTAATTTCACCAGTTTAAGTTTAATTTTCCTTTCATATTTTAAGGATTAGAATGTTTCTTTCATATTTTAAGGATTAGAATTTTTAATTTTCCTTCCCTATACTAAGAATTTGAATTCGTTTAATTAGGTGTAAAATTCATATGATATTTTCATTAGATTTTTCTTTCTATTTTAAGGATTATTTCTTACTAATTTGAATATAACTGCACCAATATAGTTGTCCCGTTTACTATTTTCTGTTATTAAAAAGGAAGTGTACTAGAAAATCAAATCAAAGTTAGCTGCTAATTGCTCCCACAAAGAAGTTTGATGTAGAAGAGTTACGTACATTTTTAGTTTAATTTTTGTTCATATTTTTTAAGATAGAAATCCTAAAGTGATTTTTTATTTTCTTCATATTAGAAATTCATCAATTCGCTCGTATTTGCTTAGAAAATAAAGAGATCATTAGACGATTTTGAGAATTATTTCTTATGATTTAAGATGAACTTACTATATTTTTCGTTTGTTCTTGAAGTTATATATAAATCATTGCGAGCTTTTTTTTTCATATATTAGGGACTTGATTTTTAATCATGTGCCGTTTGTCTTAGGGTTAAGCTTTTCATCGTTGCTTGTTAGGGTTTGCTTAAAGAATAAAGATGCCAGTATATATTGGTTTAATTTTGTTTATATTCTTAACATAAAATTTTAAAGTAATTTTTATTTTTTTTCATATCAGAAATTCATCAACTCATATTGGTGTTTGATTTGAAAAAAAAGAAATAATTAGCTGATTTGGAAAATTGCTTCTTATGATTTAAAGAAAAGTTATTATATAATTAATTTGTTTTTGAAGTTATTTAATATATAATGTATTATGAGTTTTTTTCTTCATATTAGAAATTCATCGATTATCTCATAGCAGGAACTTTATTTTCAATTGTTAATTGTTCCTCTTACGTTTAAACTTTTTGTCGTTGATTGTCAGCATGGTTAGAGAATGAAGATGCCATCGGACGAGTCGAGAATCATTCTTTATGATTTGACTTAAACCTTCTTGAATCATGTTTCAGATTCAACTATCTATTCATGACTCGGTGCATAAGAGTTCAGCGTATAATCTCAAAATTTTTGAAGTATTTCAGCTCAGATAGTGTAATACGCTTGTACGATCTAAGTCTTGCTGTCTTATGATTGGTACTTGCATAAGTTATCACTCCCCAATTTCAATATGTATGATTGGATCATGAACAATTCAAGGGAATCCTAAATTTTCAGCACGAATCATCTTCTTGAAGTAAGAAAAGTTAAGTCAGTTCAGAATTCAGTTTCATGATAAAAGTTTAAATGTTTCAGTTCAGTTATGTCCTTTTTTAGAAGGCACATCATGTCCAAATTATTCCATACCTTTAACCTTCAAAAAGTTCCTACCCATCATTCGGGGACGAATGATCCCAAGAGGGAGATAATGTAACACCCCGCATTTCGAGCTAGAACGAAAACCGTCATTTCTACGCGTTGATATTCCAAAAGCCATAAATCCTATGCAAATTTGGTATGTTAATCAATTATGTAGTGTGGGAACCTATTTGAGCATGAATTGAGATCATAGAGGTCCCCTAACTCAAGGTCAAATTGAAAGCCTTCCTATCGTTCGAGTTTTAGTGAGCGTCGAAACTTGGGTCAACTTCAATCGACCATAACTCCTTGTATATAAAGAACTGGGTGTCCTACTATTTATCAAATGAAATCTCTTCAAATTATCTTTCCAACGATACCAATTTCTTCCAAATCCGATATCGGAGCAAAAAGTTATGCCCATTTTACTCCAGCATATCAGCCTGGCAACTGAGTGACAACAATTCTGACGGCTTGTCACAAATCTGACGACTTATCAAAATATGTCGTCAGCCTTAGGAAGAAACTCATAAATTTTAGCTCCTAGGTGACGACCTGGGCTGACGGGCTATCACAGATCTGATGGCTTATCAACCTTGGTAATCAGCTAAAAATTTCAGCAACTTAAAAGTGATTTCATAGGGGTATTTTGGTCTTTTCCTTACTCCAAAAACCTTTCACACGAATTAAATCACCCCTTAAGTGTTATTAATCCATATATTATAAGTTTTACAACATCTCAATCCTCTGTACTCTCAAAAACAAGATAGAAACTAGGGTTTCCTCCAAGATCAAGAAAATCAATCCTTCAGTTCAAGATTTCCAAGAAAACAAATCAAGATTTAAGTTTTCTTCCCTTCAATGGATCAAGAATTCATCCTCCTAAGTGAATATGTTCAAGAAACGGATCTAGATCCGGGTTCCATCTATCTAAATTCGGGTTCCATCTTTCAAACTAAATAATCTTAGGTACATGGGGTTTATCCTAAACTACATGGGCTTGTTGAAATATTCAAGTATGATTTAAAGATCTAGCAAACATGAATTTATAAAGGGTTTTTCGATCCATGATTTTATTATGCATTATGAAGGTTTAAAGATATTGATGATTTGGTCTTTAGGCCTTTCCCCCTTAAATTGATTTACTTGTATATGTATATGTATAAAAAAATTCACATTTGAAGATTGTTATAGAGCATAATTTATGAAATCCCTCTCTTGTGATGACTTTAAATTTGTGGTCTTATTGGGAATGATTTGATATGCATGATTTATGGCTTGAAAATAGTTTACTCAAATACCATAGTATTTTGAGCATGATTTAGAGATTTTAAGAGAGAGTTTCTTGATATAAATGTGTTTTCTTAAAGAGAGAAAGATTTGCATAAGATTAATGCTTTTGACATGACCACCTTGTATCATTTGAAATATTGTCAAAGAGAGTTGCATACATGTGTTTACATAAGTAATTAAAGAAAGGGTTCTTCAAACTGATTTATTGATATGATGGTCCCAAATTTATGTTTTAGAAACAGAGATTCTACTATGCTAATAATGGCTCAGAGATGTGACTTGCAAGTCAATGGTATGACTATACCATAAGTATGTATGCCATAACAGAGTATGTTTTCAGAGTATATTTTCAGAGTATGTCTTCTGAGAATATTTTCAGAGTATGCCTTCAAAGAATATTTTCAGAATATGTTTTCAGAGAATGCATATTTTAAAGAGTTAAAAATGGGCATAAAGAGAGTTAGGTGGTTACCCGAAGAAGGCTTGAGTTCAAGTAACTCTTAGCCTAAAACCGTATTTGCCGATTTGGGTAGATTATTATTGTACGCTGGCGACGGCCGTGTGGCGTAGTAGATTCAGAGACTCCGATCCTTGCGGCACACTTGGGTTGGGGGCTTGGCTGCCGAGTTAATGGCAGATTCCATATAGCTTGTGGAATTTTAGAGTTGTATGGTATACCACCTAGCGCAGAAGTAAAACAAAGAGTGTCACTGAGTTCAGATAATTTTTCAGTCTCTCGAAAATGCCCATGAGATTTCTTACTATATGATATGTTTATGAACTGTTTTAAATTTCTCTCATTTATGTTGAATACAAATTACTATTTTGGATTTACTCTGTGTACCAGTACATCTGTATTGACCCCCCTCCCCTACCTCTCAGGTTTGAGGCTCAGTCTAGGGGTCTAGATAAGCAGTGGATAATTCAGACAACAAATTAGATTGTGCAATGGTGAGCCTTGTCTATTCCAGAAGGCCTGTCCTTTCAGATTATGTCATCTATTATAGTTTTGGTCTACTGGGGGCCTTGTCCCAGTTTTTAGATAGTTGTCAGATTTTCATGTATTAGAGATTTTGCAGACTGTTCCAGATGTTGTTAATGATTTTCGAATTTCATCCCTTATTGTTAAACTTAATCCAGAGTAGGACCATGTTTCCGTATTAGATCGTAAATTCCGCATTTTCTTTTATTATATGAATGTTATGCATAACTACCAGATAGAGTAGGACGTCTGGGCCTTCATGGTTTGGGATGTCTGTCACGGCCAGGCCCTAGTTCGGGTCTTGACATTGACTTTGTTCAATAAACCCCAGATTACATGATTTGCTCATGAAAGGTGTCGTTCTTCATACCAATCAAAGTAATCGCATCCACCCAATTTCTATAAAAACAAGAACACAATTACAAAATAATTACAAGTCAATAATTAATCAACTAATTAAATAAAAAGAATATTACCTTTGAAATCTTACAAGTAAAAAACCTACGACCTGAATTTTATTGAGTCCAAGAAGTCTTTAACAGAGCTTCATGACCGCACTTACAATATCAAAAATCTTTATCACAAAAAATAGTGAAAGATGTGCTCGACATTGTCAAGCTCAGTTGAAAAAAAATAAGAAAAGAAAGACCAAATGCAAATAATTTGAAGAATTTGGATAGATAAAAGAAGATGATGATGAAGAAGAAGATTTGAGAATTTAAGGTTAAATTTTAGGAGGAAGATGAATATATAAGACAATGGGGGAGGGGATGACCGTTGGGGGCCAAATGATGGCATGTCAGCAAAAAGTGTCAAACTAACACATTTGATGCCTATTTTATTTTACGTGTTTAAAATGAACACTGTCTACTTGATGCCTATTTTATTTTAGGTGTTTGAACTAAACATCGTTTATGAGTTCCGCATTTTTTATTTTAATTCACTTTAACTTTTTTACATATAGTGGAAATTTTTTATGTCCAGCGAAAGTTGAATTTTTATAATGCAATAGATTCTTCATCCGTTGTAACATTTATTCTACCTGTTCTGACATATAGTTTATCTGTTACAATAGATTGGTCATCTGTTGCATTATCTCGACGTTTCTATCTAAGTCCATCTGTTGCAACAGTGGGAAGACCTGTTTGATAAATCCAAAAGATTACCTACCTGTTGCAACATATGTCTAAATCTGTTTGATTTTTTTCAATAAATGCGTCGTCTGCTGCAACAGATACATTATCTATTGCAATATTTGAATCTAGTATTCCTTTTCATTAATAAAGTTCAAATCTAAGGAAAAAATAAAATTCATAGACAAATAAAATAAATCGAAGCCTTCAAAAATTAGCTGAAATAAGTCAACGAATAAATAAAATGTAAAAAAATTATTATGGGTACAGATCTCAATAAATACATCAATAAAAATTTAAGTATGATGCCAAAGATTACTTTGACAGGCTTAAGCTATAAAGATCTACTCAATATGGACAAGTTGTTTTTCATCCTGTGCTATGAAATTCGGCTTTGCTCGTCATGAATCTTTATTGTCGCTTACATATGGTTTCTGCGCTTTTTGTTCTCCGTATTTTCATAAAAAGAGTAGCATATTATCAATGCTGTTTAGCAGTAGCTTCTACATCCACCTGGAAAGCCAGAATTGGTCAATGCTAATCATGGAGATACAACAAAATAAAAAAGGATAACTCATCTGTTCTGGTAAATCAAACACGTCTTCCTCCTATTTTAAATTATCCCAAACAGATTATATTTTTGTTACAATAATGAATCAATTGTTAGGATAAATTTCTACATGAGGAAGACCTGTATGATAATTTCTAACGGATGAACCATCCGTTGCAACATATGAATCATCTGTTACAGTAGATAGGTCATCTATTGGTATAAATAAAAGTGGTACGAAGAGCTATTTGATTTTCTAAAACAGATGAGACATATGTCGCAACAGATACTTTATCTGGTGCAACAAGTTAGTCAACTATTGCAACAGATGTATATATTTGTTTGATAATTTTCAACAGATGTGTCATCTATTGAAATAGATATGTGTCTGTTTATTTTGTTAGTTGGAAGACATATATATTCACCTTCTTCAGCTCGTGCTGCTCTCCTTTGGACATTGTACATTGCTCAGTGCAACACATAGACAAAGGAGTTATAATTTTTCTTTTTTGGACGCTTGATAATGCCTCGAAAATCACTTTTTTTCTCCTCTTAGCCCTAATCTCTAATGGAGCAGGTGGAAATAAAATCCTCTTTGATAGAATAAGACTCCTCTTAGATGTTAATTCCTTTACAGAAATAGTTAATGCATTAATAGAATTAATCACTACATCATGTTTCGCCTGTAGTCTTGACATTTGCATGCAGAACATTCACTGGGAGAGGCAAAATCTGTATAACCAGTATGATTATACTCATAATGATTTGCTTTAAATACTATGAGAGGAGCATCATTAGCACCAACAGCAGCACCACTACCACTACCAACAGTTTCATCACCACTAAAACCATCAACAACAACAAGCCCACCCTCCAAAATTATTTTTCTTGTAATGGTTGTTGCTCCAAATAATTCTATTTTTATTCTGTCGATGACCTTAGGATTCGATAAAGTTTGCACAGACCGGAACGTAAGAAAAAATGACATCTTCAACTCTCGATTAGTTGAAACTAGCGACAGATGCACAATCTAACATAAATCATTACATATATTAGAATGATAATTAGATCATTCAAAAAAATTATTAATTAAAAGAAAAAATTAATTGTAATTATACTTAATGCATCCTTCGGGGGGTTGAAGAGATCAAGAAATTTTATATTTTTATCAGTTTTGGCCGACAACCATCTCAAGATTTTTGGGCAGGAAACTCCTTCTTGGTAGTTCACTTGTTATCTTAAACAAGAAATGGCTTCAAACGCCCAAGCCTATAAAATAATGCCAATAAATCAAACCCATTATTGAGTAAAAAAAATGAATGATATCATAATAAAAGAAAGAAAAATTTACCATGAAAGCCCATGGAAAGCCATATAAATTGACTGTCTTTGGCGCTAACGGAGTCAACAAATATTTGACAGTCATTTTGAAGCTTTCATAACCCCAAGGCTTATGTTGTTGTTAACGTCTCTCACCCAAAGAATATTATGTACAAACCAAACCAAGCACAATGACTGCTTGTGCTTCTTTGAAAGTTCTTTACCTTTCAACGGTTTTATCAAATTTTTGTTTTTGAAGTTTGGACCAACAATGGAAACCAGATCCTCACGATTACACGACTTGCCTTTACCTTTTTTGGGTGTGCGGGGTGTTTTTTTGGGTTAGAATAGGTATAACTTGAGAAGGAGGATAACATTTTAGTCCAGTAACTATGGAAAACTCCTTCCAACCAAAACACACAGGCATGCCACAGTAATTTATCCACACCTCATCCATTTTATCTTTGTTTTCATACATAAACCTACGCTTGAGAAGTTCATATACCATTTTTATTTGAAAACGAGCATTGTTGTCCTCTGGCAAATCAAGATATTTTCCAAAGCAGTTGTCCCTGAAATAAGCATCCAATTTTTATTCTCGAAGTATTTTTCTGAAGGTGTCGAAATATTTTCCCATAGCTAACTTAACCACAAAATCACCCGTTAAATCTGTGGCACCATTGCACTGTATTCTCACAGGATAACGATCAATGCTGAAAGCTTTGACCAACTCCTTGATGGAAGGGCTATTAGCATTTGCATCATCTCTTTTGAAACATTCCTTCTCCCCGTGTTTATCATATTTTGCTCCTAATTGAGATAACGCTTGTAAAGCAAGCTCATAGAGTGGTGGATGTAGCCTAGCTGCTTCACTTGTTCCTTGGACTTGATTCGGTTTCTATTCTTTTGGAATTCATATTATCTAAAATTAACAGGAACATAAAAAAATATATTATGGTTGATTAATGCATCGTTAAAAAAGAATAACAGTAAATCAAACAAGCAAAATAGTAAAATAACAATTTCAACAGATCACTTATCTGTTGCACCAAGTAGTATATCTGTTGCAGTATATAACAAATTTGTTGCAACGAATGAGTAATCTGTTGTAATAATACAAAATGTATCACTCATCTTTTAAGATAGATGAATGGTCTATGCAATAGATCACACATTGTTGCAACATATGAGTGATCTGCTGGAACAGTTAAATAACCTATTGCAACGAATGAGTAATCTGTTGCAATAATACAAAATATATCACTCATCTGTTGAGAAAGATGAATAGTCTGTGCAGAAGATCACACATCTGTTACAACATCATCTGTTGCAACATATGAGTGATCTGTTGGAAAAGTTAAAAAATCTCTAGCAACGACTGAGTAATCTGTTGCGACAATACAAAATATATCACTCATCTGTTGAGAAAGATGAATGGCCTGTGCAATAGATCACACATTTGTTGCAACATATGAGTGATTTATCGAAACAGTTAACTAACCTGCAGCAACAGCTGAGTAATTTGTTGCGATAATACAAAACATATCACTCATCTGTTGAGAAAGATGAATGGTCTATGCAACTGGTCACACATCTGTTGCAGCATATGAGTGATCTGTTGGAACAGTTATTAACGGTCAATATTGTTTAGATTTCTTCTAACAGAAGGGTCATCTATTGCGGCAGATGAATGATCAGTTTGAAAAATCAAGTCTGGACATGTCCTGTTGGAAGAGTTGATAGGATTTTATCCAACAGGTGGTTTATCTGTTGCATCAGATAGTTAATCCAAGTAGCGCCTTCAGATGTTGAAATCGTCGAGGATTGAAATGAGAAATTTGCAGAATAGTTGGTTGGAAGAGAGTTGAGAAAAGCTGTCAAGAGAGGGATGAGAGACAGATTGATTTGAATTAAAGAGGGGAACTCGAAGCCCAACTATTTATCGCCGGAGGTAGAAGTTGCCGGGGTTTGAAGGGAGAATTTGTAGAACTGTCGGTTGAGAGAGAGTTGAGAGAAGCTGTCGAGAGAGAAGAGAGTGGTTGATTTGGATTGAAGAGGGGTGTGGGTTGGGTTGATTTGTATTTTTGAAACGATTAGAAAGTTTTAAAAATATTAATCAAGTCCACAATTAACCTAATCAAGTTTCCTAATGATGTTTGACCCTTTAAGTTGATCAATGTCAATAAACCTTCATTCAAGACTTAAAAGACACTTTTCCTTCAATTTTCTCAACTAACTATGACAACTAGTACTTCACAAAAGTAACACAAGGAAGTATTTAAGTAAAATACAATAGTTATTGTTTTCTTCAAATCAAATAGTAAGTGCACATGGCTTGGCAGAACTGATCAAGTCATTGTCATGAGGCCATGAGGTCATGGCTTAAATTCTCTTGCACCCAGAAATATAGGATAATATTTCATACAATAATTTTTTGTAGATTGACCCTTCCCTATATCTCACACATAAGTGAGCTGTAGTGCACTACATTGTTGTTTTAAAATTGTAAGTATGATATAGAACTATTTTCAATTTTGTATAGATTATTTGAATCTGTATTCCTTCGCAAGAAATTAGTCAGTTATTTGATTCATAACAATTATTTTAAGATTTATTTATCTCTTTTAATTGATTCTACTATTATATAAAACGTTATTTAAAAGTTATGTTAATAAGAATAAATAGTCAATCTCGTAATGAAGTGAAAGTTAATAAACATTGGACGTTTTAGTCTCGTCCAGTACTACAAATGAATATGGTTGTATTAGTCAAATATTTTTTAATATATTTGTTTATGCGTTGCGAAAAAAAAAAAGAATTAAATAGGAGAACAAGTATATAATGCTATTTATAAAAATCTTGCAATACAGGCAAATTCGTTATTTACCTATATCTACTTTTGTTAATAATTTTCATAAATAACTTTTGATTTTATAATTATTTTTGTTCTTTTGCCAACTACTTACATGCATCATGAGTTACTATTAACTTTTTGATATAATATTTATTTTCAAAAGTTAGTTGGAATATATGCAAACTTGAAATTAGAGTATATAAAAGAGTTTATGTTTTACCAGAAAAAATAAATAAATGTAAGACGTCAATAATGAACTTTAAGACAAGGAAATACATTCTTTTTTAAACCGAATGAAGAAAAATTCATCAAAACTAATTGTGTGTTGCTTAATTCAGGTGATCTCAATTATTGTATATTATAGCATTAGTGCATACACAAATAAAATTTTCTAATTTATTCAGTTCTTATCATGAATTCAACTCTATAGTCATAGTTGATTCTTATCCTAAATTATATACACTTTTTAATTAATAGAAGTAAAATTCGCATGTAGCGTAAATAGGCGACAAAAAAGAATTTTTTTTTCAAAATATAAAATAAAATTTATTCGACATAAATATACGCGCAAAGCGCGTACCCTAAACTAGTTTATATCTATAATCTATAATCTATAATATATTAAAAGTGTGAAGAGCCTTAGAAATGTCGTTTGAACTTTTTGCCCTTCATTAAAAGACCCTGCAATAGATAAGAATCATCTTTTCATTATTTTTTTCTAATATTTAAGAATTAAAAATTAATTAAATATATTTATGATATAACCTTTTGTTATTAGAATCAGAATTAATGACAACTAATACCTTTTTCATTACTTTAGAAATTCTGAATCAACTAAATTTGATTTTAAGAAAATTTAAAAATCTATAAATCTACTTTTATATCTACATTTACATCTACATCTATATCTATAATCTATAATCTATATCTATTTTATAATATATAATATATTAAAAGTGTGAAGACCTTTAGAAAAATAATAGTTTAAAATCAACTAAAATTTGATTTTTGCAAAGTTACCCAAATATTAGCATAGTACGCGTTACTACAATTTGTGATGTATATTGTTTTTGCTTTGTATAAAATTAGGACTTAATTTATTTATTTTACAAAACTACTTTTTATGTCTTCTTTTTTGGACTTTTTAAAAAAACGTAACCAAAGTTGGTTTGGGTTATTGTTTTAAAATAAGTTAATATTATACATTATTTAGGTTGGTGCTTTTTTAACAAAAATAAGTCAATTATAAATTATTTAAATTTTTGAAATTAATTTAAGTGCTTATCATCTAGATAAGAAATCATAATATTTAATACTTATAAATCAATTAAAATTTCACCTTAAATAAAAAGAACTTTTACAACTCTATTTAAGTATATTTTCAATCAAATTTTACAAGAAACATAAACATTAGCTTATCCTATTTTTAGTTTTTTCTTCTTATTTGGATTTTGATTTGAGTCATATTATTGTGCGTTGTTATCATCCTCTTTGTCTTTATTTATTTAATGTTTAGTTCACTTACTTCTCTTTTTTGTCTTTATTTTTACAGGTTTCAAAATGTACGTAGAGGAAAAACAAGTTTATGTATAGAATCTTCTTATTCATTGAAATCTTGATAGTATCTATGATTAATACGATAAATTTATTTGTGATTTGAGGTTAGTTTTTACAATTTTTAGTATATTTTTTGAAATTTACGATAAATAAATTATCATCTATTCTTGATAGACAACTGTTAATTGAGAAATTAATAATTAATCATGTATTCTTGATAGATAAATGTTAATTGATAGATATTTTGTGATTTTTATTTTTAATGAATCATATGAAATTAATAATTTAAAATTAACTTATTTGCAATTTTAATGTCCTAAAATATATAGTAAGAAAGAAAATATTATCAACGGTGTAGATAGATTTTACATGAAAATAGGACTCCTAATTTTATTATTTCACGGACTCTATGTGTACGTTGCATATGTGTGCATTTTTTTTAATGTTTTACACTTCACCTTAATTGTTTTATCAAATTTACTTGAAGATTACATATAAAATGACACTAGCATATATTTTCTTTTCGGTACTTAACTTTTATGGCAAGAGAATGGTAGTAGCATATAAGCTGCCACCACCATAGCTATTTGATATGTATTTATATTTATATTTATATTTAATTTATAATTTATAATATATTAAAGTGTGAAGGACCGTAGAAATATTATTTAACTTTTTTTTCTTCATTAAAAGTCTCTGCTTTAGATAAAATTATTTTTCACTACTTTTCTAATAGTTAAGAGTTTGCGGTAACTTTACTAGGAAATAAATACTTATGTAGGGGGTTGCGGATTAGGCGCGGTAACTTTACTAGAAAATAAATAGTTATTGGGTAATAAATATTTATTTTTATATAATGTATTTTGTGAATATTATCGATTGAAATATTTTTCATTTTTATCCTCTTAACTTAAGATGTTTTATTAATTCATATTCTAAATTAGATATTATCGTGATTAAATTATCTAGTGTTCTAGGATCCTTGTTAGTACTATGTAATCTTTTGTATTCTTGGTATAAACTATATAGTTGGGTTTCGATTTCTTTTAATGACTTATTATTTTTGTAAGATGTATCCATTAATTTATGTAATTGTTAAGTGCTTTGTAGTGATATTCATTAATTGTTTTTCTTTGTTCTTGTATTTTTTATTTTCATATATTTTATTAATATATTCAATTTTACTGATATTCATATTTTGAGGGGTGATTAAATGGTAGTTGATTAAATGCTTTGTTATATTATTCTTTAGCTTTTTCTCTTAGTTTTTGTAAGTCTTCTATATTATTTTTAAGATATTCTAAATATTCTATATCTTTTGTTTTAAAATATTCAATTAAATTCGTTTTTATAAGGTTTTCTGTTAATCTTATTTCTTCCATTTCTTGTTCCCAGTATTTTAGATATTCGTAGTTTATCATTTTATTCTTCTAAAGTAAATGTATAATAATCTATTCTACTTGTACTATATTTAATATCTTGTTTGAGGTTATTAATACTACTAACTATTTTTTCTTGTTCTCTTCTTAATGAATTTTTTAAACTATCTAAACTTTTATCTTTTCTTTTTTTCTAAATTTTTCAAGGTTTCGTCTATCCATTTTAATTTTTCTATTAGATTTTTCATTATTTCTCTAATTTGTTTTCTATAATCAATTTCTTTATGTAGGTCTTCTTGATTTTCTCTAATTTTCTTAATATATTCTGACATTTTTAGTCTGTATAATATCCATTTGAATCTAAATAGCATTGGTGTTCATAATATATGAGTAAGTTTTCTATACTATTTAATAATTCTTCCTCTTCATAATCTTGTAATTTTTTCCATATTATTTTCTTTATGTCTATAATTTCTATATCTCTAAGTATATATAAAACAAGTATTTTAATATCATCTGTCATTTAAGCTTGATTAAATGCTTTTTCATAATATTTTTCAGTTGTTTGTTTTAGTCTAAGTAGTTCTTGCATATTTTTATTAAGAAATTCTATATATGTTATATCTTTAGTTTCCATGTATTTGTCTAAATTTACTTTCATCTTTTTTTTCTATTAACTGTATGTTTCTCATATCTTTTCCCTAAAATTCTAGATATGTGTAATTTATCATAGTAAGTACTTGTAAGAGTAGTTAGGTAGGCATGGTATGTAATTTATTCTAGTCATATAATATTTACCAAATGCTTTTTCTAATATGATTTTTCTTATATCTACTACTTTTATATCCTTAGGTGCATACAAAATGAGTATTTTAAATTTATCTACCATTTCGTCAGATAAATAATTATTCATTTTTCATAAAATTGTTATTTTCAAAATATTCCCTTCAATCATATACATAACAAAATATGATCATATTAGATTACTATATACTAGATCATTCTTAAGTAACATGTTCGTCGGTCACTATAAGCATGGTAATCCAAATACTTTTCCCTTAAACAGCGCCTCAACTCTGGCTACTCCCCACCACGGCTTCTTGCCTTATTGGTTTCACCTTTAGGATGGCATAGTTCTTGGGATTTTTCTCCGTTTTCACTTTGCTAATAAACTTCTTAACATGTTATTCTTCTAATAATTCTATTATTAAGTAACTAACATGAACTTATCTTATTATATCATGATTGTTAGGAATTATGAATTTAGCTATTCATAATAGTGAATAAATATACCTGTTCTGGTAAGTTTGATAATCCTAAGTTTTGTTCCTCCATAGATTTTTCCATTGAAATATACCTTTTTTTTAAAAATAAATAAGCAAAATATTTTTTGTAGACAAGAGAGAGAGTTTTTGCTTCAAAGCATGAAGGCTTACCCTTCATCTGAGCAAATGCTCATTTATTTATAGGCTGAAGTTGTAAACAAACTTTACATGCACGTGTCTATTTTAAAGACTAAAAAAATTTAACAAAAATGTCAAAAAGGCTAGGCTATAGGCTATAACTATCTAACAAAAAAGTCTTTATCTTAACTTACTAAAAGACAAAAAATTGTTAAAATCTAAAACTTTTTCTATACAAATTTTTACAATTTACGTGAAGGAAATTGTGAAAGTTATCTACATGTCACTTTCACAATTTAACAGCTTGTCTTCTCCATTATTTCGCTCCGTAGTTATCTCTTTTTTATTTTATCTGCTGTTTTTTTTATCTTCTTATCAGTGTAGCATCACATCTGGAATAAAGTTGTGCTTGCTACTACATCTGCTGCATATGTGGTCTTTGTATTTTTGGCCAACTTTTTCACAAAATTTATCCATAGCTTCTTCTGAAATAATTCCCTTACTGATAGATCTTGTTAATGGTTGTTCTTCTGGTCTGAGGAGTGTTAATCCCCATTTTCTAAGTTCTTCCATGTCATGGTCTCTAACTTCTTTGCAAGTTGAATAAATCAATGCTTGGTTCCTTGAATTATATATTCAAACTGGCTTTTTATTTAAATAATTATTAAGTAACTCTGATAATATATTGCTTATTCCAATAACTCTTTTGTTGCGGTAAAATGTTGGTATCTGCATTTTTGGTATCTCGGTCTGTTCACATATTTCTTTCAGAATAATATAATCTTTGGTCATACCCTTTTTGACCACATTAATAGTCTGTTTAATTTCTTCAAATAATATTTCTGTTGGTGAGGAATAAAATCGAACATAGAATAATTATCCGTTGGTAATTCTTTTGTAAGTCATAAATTCTTTGTGAATTTCTGGGATTCCTGCTAACTCTTCTCCATCGGTTGTGTAAACCATAGATAATAATCCATAATAGTAACATGATTTAATAAAATTTGGGCTTGTACCTGGTAAGACAATAAGTTTATTGTAATTTTGGCATTTCTGGGTAATATATCCTTTTTGTTGTGCGGCTAGCTCTTTAATTTGAATAGGTTTGGTATTTAATAAGGTGTGTATGTTGTCAATGTATTTACGAGAAGAATAATTGTATGTCTGTTTTTCTTGGTTAAGTGATTCAGAATAGGTATATATCTGGGGA
>NC_061122.1:14700103-14700765 GCF_002878395.1 Capsicum annuum
AGGTAATTAGATCCTTCTATATGCAACGAAGTGCTGTCCAATTTTTGTTGACATGTAAGTGAAAGTACAGGTATTTGAACGGGTTCTCCCGGGCCTTCTCGGCTTCGGGTGCCAGTCCGGCCCGATGGGATTTTGGGGTGTGACAAAAACTTCCTGTATTTAAGAGTATTAAATATTCCTTTTCATTTATTGTTCCTATTATGTAATATTGATTTAAATTAACTATTGAACTTGTTTCATAACTTGTTCTTTTTGATGAATTTGATGAATCTGGTTGTTCATAAGCTATTCTTTTTGTTGTACTTATTCTGTCATTTAATATTTCTAAATCTTCTTCTATGTCTATATTTCTGTAACTATAATCATTATTATCAATTGTTTTTACGAATTGTTCAAAAGGACTTTCTATTTGTATTTTATTAATTTTATTTTTTCCCGTTATTTTATGTTTTGTTGTTAATACATATAAATTTTACATCTTGCTGTAAATATTTTACTTCTTGGGGTTAGTTCTATTCCTGATATTTTCCAATATAATACTAATGATTTATCTATATTTTTATCTGTTATTGCTACTGAATAATTTGCACTTATTATAAATTTAAATTTTTGGTATATTAAAGGAAATTTAATATACCAAAAATTTAAATTTATAATAAGTG
>NC_061122.1:14700865-14720088 GCF_002878395.1 Capsicum annuum
AATATAATACTAATGATTTATCTATATTTTTATCTGTTATTGCTACTGAATAATTTGCACTTATTATAAATTTAAATTTTTGGTATATTAAATTTCCTTTAATTGCAGTTATTATGCTTTTTTTCTATAGCTCTTATAATCCTATCATCTGCTAAATATAATTCTATTGGTGTATCTATTCCTTCTCTAAAAGATGCTTTTATTAATATCTCTGTACCTCCAAGGTGTACATATTTTATTGGGTCTCCTCTACTTTTTATATCGTTTATTTCTATATTAATTAACTTTTTTGTTACTAGTGGTATACTAACTTTACCTTTTGCATATCTGCAGTCTATTACATGTTCTTTTTGACTTACTACGTAATATTCTTCCTTTTTCCTAGTAAATATATTTTTTATTGTTGGTATTTTAAATATTTTTTCTACACTTAAGTCTAACTCTTTTCCTTTTATTTCATCAAATATATTATTATCAAATATTATTTTTTGATCTGTTCCTTCGTCATTTAAATATTCTTCTTTTGTTATTATTTTTATATCTTATTCAGTCATTTGTTTTATTTGTATATCTTCTTCAGTCATTTAATTCGTCTAATTCACTATCTATTTCATTATCTGTTTCATTCTCTGAAATTTCATATATATTGTCTTCACTTTCTAATTCGTAATCTATATAATCTATCTGAATATATTCTGTATTTTCTATTTTTATTTTTGATATTTGTTTATTTTTTGGGTTTTTAGGTAATTTACAATCTCTAGCTAAATGTCCTAATTTTCCGCAATTATAACAAGTACATTCCTTTATAGATTTCTTTTTCCTATATGGTATTTTATGTTTATAATTTTTTACATAATATCTTTTTCTTGGTTTCTTATACTTATATTTTGATTTTTTGTATTTCTAATATTTCTTATGCCTTTTTCTTTTCTAATAATATCTTTCTTCGCATCCAAATTGAGGTGCTATTTTATCTTTGCAACATGCTAAATTTCTTATTAATGTTTTTTCCATTTTTATTCCTTCTCTATGTTTTTCACATAGGTTTCTATACCATTGTTGTAAAAATTTTATTCTTGCTCCTAGAGTATCTACTATTTTTGCTTCATCCCAACTTTTTATTATTTTTGAACTAAATGGTTCAGGTAATTTACTAAAATATAATTTTCTTATTTCTTTACTTTCTTCTGTATTATATGCTCCTTTATAATAATATTCTTTAAATGCGCAAGTAAATTCATCTATGTAGAACATATTACATATTGCTAATTTTAACATTAAATTCCTATTTGTATCTTTCTCTTCATTTTGTTCTTCTTCTATTGTTATGATGCTACTAAATTCGTCTTTTATAGCTGTTTCATATTTTTTTTAATAATTCTATAAGTGTTAGTTTAGTTGTGGTTGTTGATGATGTTCCTTTTGTGGGTTTGTTAGTTCTTAATACTCTTTTACTATTTTCAGTTAGATTTAAAAACCATAATTTCACTGTTCCTATTAGTGTTCTTTCTATATATTCTGGTGCATCTATTACATTTATATTATTATCTAATAATTGTTTTGTCATAAATCCTATCTATAATTGTCTTATTTTTTCTATATCTATTACACAATCTAAGTCTAAAAAATTATAATTTTTATTAACTATTTGTTTTGGTGTCCATTTGTCATATTCATTCTTTAGATTATATCTTTCAAACTTATTCTTATAATATGTAGGTTTTCTTATTTCTGATGTTTTAGGTATTATATTTTCATCTTTTATCAAGAGTGTTTACTTCCGTGTTTATATTTTCTAAGTTTTCTTCATTAATTACTTCTTGTTTTCCATTGATTCCTAAATTTTTTGTATTTGTTAAGATTTCTGTATATGTTTCACTATCTTCCGAATCATAATTATCTGTTTCTTCAGCATCTATTGTATTAATTTCTAATTCCTTGGTTTCTATTTCTTTATTGTCTATTTCTAATTTTTCTTTTAATTGATTTATGTCATTTAATAATTTTTGTTCTTTATCTTTTTCTTCTTTTTCTTTCTGTCTTTTTTCATACAGATCTTTTAGCATTTGTAGTTTTTTTTTCTAATTCAGGAATCTTACTATTTTTAGTTTCTTCTATTTTTCGTATTTCTTCTGTAGTTTGTTGTTTTGTTTTTTCTATTTCCTTTTTTCTATCTATTTCTTCATTTTCTTTTTCTATTCTCACCATAACTGTCAATTTATCTTCTAATTTTAATTCTTCTTTTTCTAACATTAAATATAAATGTTCACCTATTTTCTTATACCTTCTACCTAAATTAGAAAACACTATTTTTATCTTTAATCCTTCGTGATTTTCATATATTTTTTCATCTATTATAAATTCTTCTTTATTCATTTTTTATTTAATTGTTAATAGATCATGTTAGGTATGTATAATCTAGACTATCTATTATTGATTCTAAATTTGATATTTCTTCATTTTGTGCATTTATTGAGTTTTTACTACCTCCGGTAATTATGTTATATTGTAGTCTTTCTATCCTTATTTTTAATTCTTTACGTTTTTCAGATATTATTTGCTTTAATTCCTTATATTTTTGTACGTTATTCATTTAAATAATATTTTGGGGAATATTTAAATCTAGTTTTATTAAATAAATCATAATTAATAAATTAATCAAATAAATATATATATATATATACGACTTCCGTATTTTTTAAATAACAAGACTCTGATACCAATTATAGGGGTTGCGGATTAGGCGCGATAACTAGAAAATAAATACTTATATATTAAACTATTTTTGTCTTTTTGCACAACAATTCTCCATGATTTATGATAGCAAAATATTCCTATTCAAAACCCAATATATGAATGACCCATTAAACCAATAAATAAATAAATAGATAAAATTAAAATAAAGAATCTTCTCAATATCCAATAAATTTTGTGCTGGTCCCTTTCACAACCCAATATACACTATTGACTTTTTTTTTTTTTTTTTTGGGAAAAGTTGGTTTTTGCATCTCTTTGATTCCCTTTTTATCTTAGCCCATTTTACCCCTCTTTTCTCCTTTTAGGTATATACCATGCTATTATATCTATATACTTACCTTATAGTATAAAAGATTTTGAAAAGTCTAGAAATAAATATGCAAATATTAGGATAAGAAAAATATAAAAAATATCAAATTTATAAAAACTTTAAGTAAGTAATTAAAGATTTTCTAAAGATTTAATTTTAAAAATAAAGAAAGCTTTTAAATATAGAAAAAAAATAATCGTAATACAAATATAGTTCAAATCGATGCATCTTTCTTAGCCTCTAACAACAAGGAAAAGAATACTGCATGACAAACGCAAAAGTGACGATCCATTAACCACTTGAAACTTCTGGTGGTAAAATATATATGTGATTACAATAAAATATATGTTTTGAACCTTTTGCACTTCATTAAAAACCTTTATACTAGATAAAATCGTATAATTTTAAATAATCAAAAGTTACACGTGCGGCTAAACTAGTATATTAAAAGTGTGAAGAGTCTTAGAAATGTGTTTGAACTTTTTTTTCTTCATTAAAAAAACTTTGCAATACATAAAATTGTCTTTTTACCATTTTTCTTCAATTTATAATATTAAATATTAACTATAATAAATATATAAAAAATTAAATGGAGAAGATTTTCTACTTATAGTTGAATTCTTAAATTTATGGTAATATTTTGGTAAAGAAAATTCAACTTGAAAAGGAATCATCATATAAAAAAGTCCTATAAAATGTAAGATTTTAAATATTTGGAACTATTTTACATAAAATAGGTTAAGACTCTAAAAAGAGAAAAAAAAAAGGCTAAAAAAAATCGTGACTTGTTTCTAATACAAAAAAAGGTAGGTGGCTTTTCCAAAAAAAAAAGAAAGGTTTTTTTAAGGTTAGCAATATCAGATTTTTAAAATAAATTATTATTTAATAATTAGAAAAAAAAATAGAATTCCTAAAATATGTTGGAATCATCATATAAAAAAAATTCTATATAAGATGAAATTTTGAATATTTAGCAAAAATTTGTAGAACTATTTTACATAAAATAGGTTAAGATTCAAAGAGGAAAAAAGGCTAAAAAAAATTGATGACTTGTTTCTAATACAAAAAAAGGTAGGTGGCCTTTCCAAAAAAAAAAAAGTTTTTTTTTCTAATACAAAAAGGGTTGGTGGCTTTTCCCAAAAAAGGTTTTTTTTTAAAGGTTAGTACTATGAATTCTTTTTACTATTTTTTAAAATAAATTATTATTTAATATTTAATCATTAGAAAAAAAATAAAAGTCTTAAAATATACCAAAAGAGGTTTTATAATTAATGTACACTTCTAAAATATATGGCAAGAAATGAGAAGTAGAATTAATATTGACCAGTCATTTATTTTCTTTACATATATAATGCAAAATGACTTGTCGAATTATTTTCTTTAATTATCGGTGAACCCAGGTACAAAAAAATCATGAGTTATGAAAATTTTTGATCAATTTTAATTTTTTCGGTGAACCCAGGTACAAAAAAATCATGAGTTATGAAAATTTTTGATCAATTTTAATTTTTTTTTCCTGCAGCATTTTTTTAGGAACAATTACCTAAATCAACACCATAAGTTTTCAATATTACTTAAAATCTCATTTCACTAAATTAATTATAAAAATTCCTTCTAAACCACTATACACACTTCTTGTATACATTATTACCCACTACATTACACAATCCACAATTCCTATATTCTCGCCCAAATTCATTGTAGAATTGACACAGATGACGCTAGTTACCTTGTTTGAATTAGAATCGTGTTCTCTTCCACTCCATCAACATTGAAGTTTCAACTTCCTCAAACAACCTTCATTAACTTACTTTTTCATAAAATTTTGGAAGTTAGTTTGTTTTCCTTTTAATTTTTAAGTTTAGTAGTTCAAAAATTGAAGAAAAATTATTTTTGAATTTTATGTTCTTTCACCATCATTTTGAAAATCATTTTTGAATTTTATCAGATTGATAAATTTCTCCCATATACATTCTATTTGTGTAAAATGAAAAGAGAGAGAATGTAAACTTGTTTTTGATATATAGATCTATTCCTGATAGAGATATTTCATGTTTTCTGATACATAAAAAAATTTGTTTATTACAGAAGTAATTTTTGGAATAATCTCAACAAAATATACATCAATTCTAATTACTGAAGTAATTTTTGTATCATTCCCCAAAATCTTTGTTACATTTTATGTCACTGTATAAGAAGGCATTAAAACTTTATACAAATATATAGTTGGAGCATTCAAACTTTGACGGAGTAACAAGAATATTTCTAATACTTTATAACAGCTCTTCGCTGGAAAAAATGGAATCGTCTCGACCTTCGTTCCTCCCTCTCCCTTCTCCATTGCTTATACCAAATCGAATTCAAACATAAATTTAAAACTTAGCACAAAACAAATTCAAAAAGAAAAGAAAAAGTAGAAAAAATATAAGGAGAATTAAGTTTAAAAAAAGAATCACTACTAGAAAACATCATTTTTTCAACGGTTAATGTAGTCGAAAAATAAGGTAGTTTTGACTACTTTCCGACTGTTTCATGGTAGTTGGAATATAGCTTGTCGGAAAAATATTTCCGACTACTGTAGTCGGAAATTTTCGACTACTGTAGTCGGATATTTAATAAGTATTTATTTAATAATTATAAATATTTCGACTACTCTAGTCGGAAATTTAATAAATAATTATTTAATAATTATAAAATTTTTGACTGCAGTATTTAATAAATAATTATTTAATAATTATAATTATTCCAACCACTATCGTCAAAAAATTAATAAATAATTATTTAATAATTATTATATTTCTGACTACTGTAGTCGGAAACTTAATATATATTATTTAAAAATTATTGTTCCGGCTACTTTAATAAGAATTTTAATAAATAAACATTCTTTCCGATTACTGTGGTCAGAAACTAATGAAAAAATGATTTAATAAAATAATCATTCCGACTACTGTAGTCGGAGCATTAATAAATAATTATTTAATAATTATTCTTCTGACTACTTTAGTCAAAATTTTAATAAAAATATTCACCCAATAATTATATAATTAAATCTTGCATTAGCTTACAATGCTCTCAGATTATAAACAACATAACTAATGTATTTTTCACAATAAGATCAAACACGACAAAATTTATATTTACAACCACTTTAAAACATCCAAAACAAACATCAAATCAAATAGTTTAAACATCTAAATGTCACAACAAAAAACAAGAACAATAACTACAATCTAATTATCATCAGATTCACTATCTTCCTCATCATGAAATACTTGAGACATGTTCTTCTTAACCAACTCCTCAAATTTAGCAAACTTAGCATTGTTAGCTGCCCATTTTCTGCGTCAATTATACAATTTGCTTTTTCATCGCTTCCATTTCTTCCACACTTTGCAAAGTAGAAGAGGAACTGGGAAACAACAAAAGACTACTCGAGGATTGGAGAACCCCTGACTCGTAGGTTCTACCTTTCTTTGGACCACCTACCATAGCTGTCCACATATTAGTCATATCTGCAGGTGATGGTTGGACCATGGTACCATCCTTTGAAGTAGGTTGGGTTTGACGACACTCTTCTATGCTTTTTTGAAATTCTTCCTGAAAGAAATTATTTGTCAGTATGTAAACAAGCAAAGTTGAGTAATAATAAAACAATGTATGTAAAAGTTATTATCTTACATATGCATTCTTAGCACGCGTTTTGACCCAATCTCCTCTTGTATTGTCCTTGTTTTTCTTCCTATGGGTCTCTTCGTAGACTTCAAGAAAAGGGGGCTCTTTTCCCCCATTTTCATATTCCTGCAAAATTTTAGAAAAAGAGATAATGCAAGTATGAAGACAAGTCTGGGCAGCATAGACCAAAACATCTTAAGACTAATACAAATCAAATAGAAGTAGTAGTTTAGGTGGATTCTTTTCAATTGTTTAAGCTTTAATGGCAGAGCAACTCCATACAAGTGTTAGTGAGAGGTAACAAATTCCTAATAGAAGAGTTGAGTCGTACACTGGTCTGGGTACCATTGTTGGTAAAACAAAATAAACAAATAGATAGTTTGGAAGGGGTCTACAACTATATTGGGAGCCTCGCCCTGCCCCAAAGTTGCTAATACATTCAACAGAATAGGTCACAAGCAAAGTCATGTTCAGAAACCAAAGATAGTAGAAATGTACCAATGTGTAAGATTTGATTGTCATTATCTTTATGCTAACCAACTTTTAGAAAGACATTTCAATATAACTTCATCACAGATATGCAGATCATGCATTCGACTAAGCCGTAGGCACCAACACTTCATTAAATAGAGAAAATGTGACCCTAATCAACACCAAATTGCTAATATCATGTTATTATCCTACATTTCAGTAACATTTCACTCAGTACCTTACAAAACCGTGTCAGATGAAAACACTCACTAGGACATTTCAGATAATATCATGTTATTATCCTACATTTCAGTGATATCATGTTATTGACATGTTATCCTACATTTCCGAGCAACATTGTTGTTAACATAGCCTATACAAGAATTTACTAAGAAAAATGTAGTTTATAAAATTTTGAATGCAGAAACACATGATAATACTTTAGTATAAGTATATGCAGAAACACATCATATAATTGGTAGATGTAAAGTTCTATACATAGGTAGACACTCTAAACAGCTAACAGTCTCAGATTGTTGATTCCGAAACAAGTTGGGGTCGTTTACATGAGCCCTCACTGATCATGTTTCTCTTTTTTTATAAATTCATCTCATGCACTTTTGTCATTTATATAGGAACTAACTTAATTAATGAACTACTTTAATAGTAAACCCCGTAGATAAAAAAAATAAAAGAAACCTTGAAGTACAATAGAATATTCATGAGGCATAAGTACAGAATGGGGAAAGGAGGAGGCTCACCCTCTGATCTCAATGTCCAAGGACAAATTGAATTGGCGGCAATTGACAGCTCCACACCAACGACTGCCTTATACTAAGAGTGTTACTATAAATACTTTGCTCATTACTTCCAATTAAGTCATCACCGCTCTAACTAAACCACTAGTTCTCTTATTCTTACTTTCTAAAATCATGAGGAAGTGTGATACAAGATCAAGTTTACAACAAAAGAAACAAGAAACAACAAGAGCAACAAGATGTTTACAACAATGCTAGTAAATCGAAATAGGCCACGCACAGCTTCACTAGACTTTAAGATGAACAGCAACAAGAAGATAACAAAGTTTTTGGTATGAAAAATACATTTGGTAGTGAAATAGTTACCCTTGGATGAGGAATAATATTTGTAGTAACTGGTTGAAGAGTTGTGGTAACAGGTGATGGTGGTGGTGTTGTATATTGACCTGCGGGAAGATTATCATGTCCTTTCTTACCTTTCTTACACCGTCCATTACCATGACCTTTTGATGCCATTGATTTTCTTTACTAACCACCTGAAAAAAAAAGAACCACCAAATGGAGTTAGTCTGTGTTATGCTGCCCAGATATGTTTCTTAGATAAAAAAAAAATTAAATTATACATTCCCTGTAGTACTGAGTGAAAGAAACCCTCATCTTGTCTCGAATAGTGAGATGCTAAGTATCTGTTGTATTTGTCAATATGATCAGATAATTATTACATTCAATATATGTTATCTGTTTTTTAAGGTGTTTGCATACACGTTAAGAACTACATATACAAACCTTAATCATAAGAGTATTTGTCTAAAATTCTCTGTGTCCCTCAAACATCTCAATTTGTTACCACTCCACTAACTAAAGTAGTTAAGGTGAATTCGAAAAATAAAAAGCAATAAGTGCTTCTTGTTTTTCTGTAATGTCAAATATTTTGGAACAGTTTCAGTTTGCTAAAATGTCTATACTATGCACTGGAGATGGGATTATATACTTCATTTGGTAGATGTGTTTGAGAAAGTAATGGAATATGTCGGCATTCTCTTCACAGTTGGCTTATTAAAGCCTTGAAGGTATTTTGTTTGCAGGACTGGTATCAACTCTCCAAAACTCTGGCTGAGCAGGCTGCTTGGAGATTTACAAAAGAGAATGGGATCGACTTGGTAACACTTTATCCAGGTATAGTCATTGGTCCACTTCTGCAGCCGACGCTCAATTTCTCTTATGAAGCGATAGTGAACTTCATAAAAGAAGTTAAGTTTGTTCAGAGAAACAAGACTCCTTGAGATATTCTTACCTCCTTCTCCTGCCCTCCGCCCCCACCATCCATGACACCTATTCTTCTTTTCTAATGGGATAGTATCAATGGCCTGTTATCGACAAGAAAGGGAGATTTTCACCCTCTGAAAATCCAGGGAAGTGCAAAATCAATCTTCCAAGCTCTTTTCACCTTCCTTCTCTAAGCTAATATGCTAAGCTGAAAGACTGTAAAAAGTTTATGGATTTTGACTTGTTCATATACAGGTTTGACTTGTTTACTTTGTTTCTGTAGAATAGGTCTCACTTGTCAAAATTTAAATGTCCTTTTATGAGAACCCTTTCGAAAATATTGGTTTATATTCACAAACTACCCGATGGATCACTCCGATATGACATTTGACCATAGTACAATATCATATTTTCTCAGTTATGAAGGAGAAGAACTTTCTTAATCATTTTATTTTTGAATAATATCTTGGTATCATATTAATAAAGTACACAAGAAAATACTCTTGTTAAGTCATGGCTAATAAGAATATTGAACTCACATCCTATTTTCCTTGTGGCATACCCAAGATTTTCTGGGCAACATTTTTATCAGTGTCACTTCTACCTATTTGTCCCTCTCAACTTGCTATCTTACAACGAAAATGAGAATGAAAAGAAAAAGCAAAACTAAAACTGCATATGACTACTAACTATTTTCGATCAGGGATTTATGTTAAAAACCGACAATATTTAAAAACCGACAATATTCAGAAAGTTGCATTTTATAGCTTACACCTCGTTCCTTATAAAGTAAGAAGTCTCGCCTTGCACCTACACCTTTAAAAACAATGATCTCCTATAAGACATATTCAGCATAACCAATTTTAAGAATGAGACCCTTGATGAAATATTTATGCATAGAAATACATAATAGGAACATGTGTTCTCTTGTCTGCATTTGACTAGATTGAAATGATGTTGGAATTTAATGATCATTTGCATTAGTACATATCGAAAACATTCACTTGAATAAACTTCCAATGGCACGATATTGCAGAATCTGTCAACCTATGTTCTACGAGGAATAGTAAAATATCAGACACATTCAACCTATACAACCTTTCTTCTTTAACCGATTTTAGGGCCAAAGTTTATGCATATGCAAATGTTTAACAACAATGACGAGGCAACTTCTAATGTAATTATTTTCTCCTACTCAAACTTACCTCCTTGAGAATGACACCTAACATAGAAGAAATTAGATCTTCACGACAAAAGGGGTTACTAAGATAGTAGATATCCTCCACCTTCATTGCTAAGTTTGTGAGGGGTTATAAAAGGATAGAACAAAAAAAGATCAGATCTTCATGACACTCAACATTTATGTGATTTTATTTCGTTGTTATTTTAATCCGTCTCAACTGAATAAAAAATTAGTTATCTTAAAGAATCTTATGAAATTAGTTATCTTATATAAAAGATGTATGGGATAATTAATTCCATAAAATATTCCGGTGTATCTCATCCAACAACAAAATAACCTCTTAAAGAATACATAGACAAAAGCTTCGGATACTACTAATGTAACCTTACTCAAACAACAAGAATAAATCAGCTCTTATAATTTCAATATTCGATATTTGAATCCAAGGTTAACACCATTCAAATGATCCTGGTTTAACTGGGAAACTACCATTGCAGAAAACACATAACAAGTTAAGATTGAATGAAACGGAAGACAACACTCAAAAAATCATAAATACGAAAGACTTAGCCACCGGATAAATTCTGAACTACACCAAAGACTTCACAAATAAACAACTTGCTTTATGCAGAGGAACTAAAGAAGTAGGATTTAAGAAAATACAAGACAAGCAATTCATGCATAGTACTAGTAGTTTTACCACTGCTATTTAATCAAACAACCAGAAATATTCTTACTGGCACTACAAATTTTAACAAAGAAAAGACACTATATTGTCAAGAAAAATAGCAAAAGGCAGCAGCTAAAATACAATTCAAGACCTTGTTACAACACATTACTACTATTAGTAACAACTCAATTCTCGTCGCTTGTTTCATAGTCATTCATCAATTCTTTCTCATCACTTGTTTCATATTCATTCATCGATTCTTCCTCATCACTTATTTCATTTTCATCAAGTAACTCTTCCTCACTTATTTCATTTTCATCAGTTGGATCTTCCTCGTCATTTGCCCTGGATGTTCCTTCTCCATAATCATGAGCATTCAATCTAAATTCAGAAGGATCAAATTCTTCATATAGGCCTTTGTTATGCTGCAACTCACCTGCTAATTCATCATCCACCCTTTCTTCAACACTTGAAATGTCATTTTGATACGCAACATCCAATGCATCCTCTACTTCAACTCTACCCACAGGCTTTGTTTTTATAACTACCCGCCATGCAAATTTATTCTTACACAAAATGTTTCACATTTTGTGCAATGACAAATGAATCATAGAGTCCATACACCCTTGTAAGCTTAATTTCAACTATTTTGTACTGAGGGTGCACCTTTATACCTAACCTAGGCATAGGATCATACCACTTACACCAAAAGAGAACCAATTTTTTCTTTGGCCAACCAACATGATAATCGAGTTCTAAAATCTCGTGAAGCACACCATAATAATCAACACCTCCATCACCTTTCACCCAAACCCCACTATTGTTAGTTTTCTTTCCCTTACAGAACTCTTCTGTATGAAATCTGTACCCATTGACAGAGTACTTAGAAAACTTTCTGACTTTAGCATCAGGTCCCCAAGCTATATCACGTGAAAATTGGCCATTTGGGTCATAATTAACTGGATTATGAACCTATAAAAAGTTTAAAATAAAGTTGGAATTTAAATATACATAAGATTGAATAAAAGTGTAAATCGTGTTAATATTTAAGTAACACTTACATATTATTTAAGCCACACTAAAAATATAGGATAAACAACAACATCCCCGTGTAAAGCCATGAAGTAGCTGTTCGACAAAGTTATGACTTTCATTAGTTAAAGCTTAGATTGACCTTGAATGATTGTCCTTAATATAAATATACTCACTTATAAAAAGACAGGACCTTGAGACAATTTAATAATACATGTGTTGTAGCTAACTTAAGTTCCACCTCATTCAAATATCAAACTAGACCACCTTTCGTACTTTCTTTACCTGGTTGATTGAATATTAAAAATGGTGGTGCTGAAGGATCCGTATTGTCTTCATCATCATTCCTATTAGGTCGGTTTCTCAGATATGGTACATCATGTTCAAAATAATATGAACAAAAATAAGAGGTCTCTTTAGCCAAATAAGCCTCACATATTGATCCCTCAATTCAGGATCTATTTTTTATGGTTCGCTTACATTTGCCAATAGTCCTGTATAGTATGATCTTATAGATGAAATAATGTTTAATTAAAACATGTGAGGGAAAATGTTAAAAGTCAATACCTCTCAAAGGGATACATCCATCTACACTGAACAAGCCCCCCAAGTCGTGCCTCTCGCACAAGGTGAATTGGAAGATGCTCCATAATATAAAAAAAACCAAGAGGAAAATTCTTTCCCAACTTGTTTAAGGTTAAGCGAATGTTGGTATCCATCAAAGATAGGTTCTCTGTTATGGTTTTCCAAATTTTATCGGGAAATGCACAAAATGCAATAGATATCAATGACTCCATGAAAATATGACAGTCATGGCTCTTCATAGAGGTCAACTTTCCTTCCTTCATGTCAACACCCCTAGACAAATTTGACGCATATCCATCTGGCATTTTTAAATTGTTAACCCAATCACAAATCACTCTTCTATCCTCCAAAGTGAATGTGTAACTGGCCTTGGGCTTCTGAATCTTATTGTTTAAGTATACCAGGTACAACTCATTGCACCGACAATACTCCTTTAAGTCCATCTTGGCCTTCAAGTTATCTTTTGTTTTGTTACTTACATCCATCACAGTATTAAACAAATTGTCAAAGAAGTTTTTCTCAATATGCATGGGATCCAGATTAAGAGGCAAAAGATTATCCTTCCAGTAATTTAACTCCCAAAATATGCTTCATTTAGTCCAGTTATGTGTAATACCATAACCAGGTATCCTGGATGGTGGAAACTCTGTTACCTTAGGCAGATTCCTCACTCTATGCCAAATTTCTTCTCGCGACAAAATTGGCAGTGGCTCTTCAAAATTAGTGTTATTCTTCATAAAATCACTAGTATTTCTCATAAACTCATGTTGCATTGGCAAAAATCGACGGTGACAGTCAAACCATTAGTTTTTACCCTTATGTTTCAAAGTGAATGCTTTTGTGTCTTCCATACAACAAGGGCAATCTAACTTGCCCGCAGTCGACCACCTAGACATCATTCTATAAGCAGGAAAGTCATTTATAGTCCACATCAAAGTAGCACACAATCTAAAGTTTTGTTTCATTGATACATCATATGCTTCCATAACTTCATGCCACAATAAGTTTAACTCATCAATTAATGGCTGCAAATATATATCAATCAAAACTTTTGTATTGCGAGGACCTGGAATAATGCAAGTTAGAGATATATACTGACTCTTCATACACAATTTAGTTGGGAGATTATAAGGATTCACAAACACTAGCCAACATGAATATGGTGTAGCTGAGATAGAAAATGGAGTGAATCCATCACTAGATAATCCCAACCAAATGTTTCTTGGTTCGCTAGAAAAATTCGGATACACACTATCAAAATGCTTCCATGCTTCTTTATCTGACGGATGACATAAAACACCAGGCAGTCTTTTATTTTCATAGTGCCATCTCATAAGAGGGGCAGTTTAACGGTGGTATAAGGGGTAAGTAATGCATCGACTTCACAGGAACCTTCTTCCCTTTGGCATGTGTGACTTCCTTATAAAGAGGCTGATTACAAAATTTCCAATGTTCTAAATTTACATCTTCCTTATAGAATAACATGCAACCTTTCTCGCAACAGTGAATCCTCTCTGATGAAAGTCCTAACTTAGAAACCAACTTCTTTATTGTGTAGAAATCTTTGGGTAAGTCAAGTTTATTTGGGTCAAGTTCATTCATAAGTCCAATGATAGAATTCATGCCCTCTTGAAAAATAGAATAATCTGACTTAATACTCATTAACCAAATGACAACAGATAACTTAGAATGCACTGATCCTTCATACAATGGATGACTAGCTTTCTTTAACTGTTCATAAAAGTGATTAGCCTCATCATTTGGTTAAATTTTTGAGCCCCTGAGTATGTCCCAAAAGCATCTCTGACCATCTTACTATATTGTGAACTTTCAACATTATTCTCTCTTATTGTACTTTCAACATAATTCTGAAAAGCAAAATTATTAGTTGCACTACTCTATCCATGACCTGTCCACACAGTATAATTCAACATAAAACCCTTCTTATAAAGATGTAATGTAACAACATCTAGACTCAATAACTTGCAACACTTGCAATTTCAATAAGGACACCTAATTATCCCTTTAGTAAGAAAATCATTAAGTGTCATTGCTTTAGCAATAAATCCAGCTACCTCAGCTTTATATTCCTCTCACAACCCACCACGGTTAGGATAAAATCTATTATACATTCATGTACGATCTTCATTTTCCATCTACACAAGAACGACAACAATAATAATAGGGAAAAGAAACAAAAATAAGAGAAACAAAATAATAACAGGTTTGTTTAGAGATGCTACAACGCAGTGGACACAAGAAGAAAACTAAGAGATTCAATACAACATAGTAAAACAGCCAGCAACAATAGAATATTTTAATTAAAAGAAGAATTTTTTTATCAGTGAAAGAAATCCAATCCATGTGATAGCTTCACAAACAAGAAAAAAGAAAGGCAAAAAGGGAGACAAACAGATGGGGTAAAGAATTCAGAAATCACTAAATTTGATATAAGTTACATAATTTTTTGCAATATGTTGAGAGGATTTGAAGAAGTGGTCCATGAAGCAGTAGCCAGAATATAACGAGAACAGATTTATTTGATGAGCAACTTCTTGTTTCAATAAAAAGGCATTCAGGAATTTAATTGAATCAAAACTTGGCTGGAATACCAAAAGAAAACCTTAACCAGAACCTCTAAGTGCACCCCTCAACTTAAATAAAATAAAAATTTCATCCTAAATTGATACCACTACAACACAAACACAATGAATTTGAATTTCGCAAAAGTTAGTATTCAAAAGCTAATCTTGGATTCTTATTTAGAAAGAAATTAACAATGCCCAATCATTACTCCATGTTCCTTTTTTACAGATGCACACACCAAAGGAAACATTAACAAGAAATTTGTATGAATTGATGGGTTATTTACGGAACTCTAAATATACGCAGCATTTTACCTCCAAGGCAACTCGTTGAAATTTGTGACACCAATCGATGAAACAAGAACAATTCTTTTTAGTGACCTAGGCAATGCTGATACAAGGTTTCTTACACCTTTCCAATCTACAAAAACAAATGCATATATGTCATAAGAAAGACTACTGCACTAAAACTTAGAAATTAGATTGTAGGGATAGAGAAATGATGAAGAACCCATCAAAATTGCTTTCAGTTTTATCAGATACAAAAGAGACACAACAAGTACAAAGAGAACAATGTAAAACATGTTTTTGAACCTATTAAAGAAACACACAATGCTATCCTTATACAGAGTCTTAGAGAACTCATAGGTATATTATGAAGTTGATTATACACCAACCTGACCACTAAAGTATTTATTGTAATCAATGTAATAATTAGAGATCACCAGACAATAATTACTAGAGATAAATATGAACATGACTTTTTTGTCATTGCCAAGCACATACATCAAATATATAAAGTAAATAATGCATAGCAAAATCTTTTAGTGGCTTAGTAAATAAAATAGTTAGACCCTTTTTCTATATTCATACTCATTCTACTCCCAGAAGTTCTTCATTTTATATATTTCTTAATGAGCAATGCAACATGGTTACATAAACCACCACATAAATATAGACATCCCACTAGAAAGATTCTAACCTACTCTTTCTGGAGTATTATCTCCATCCCACCGCAGTGGTCCCAGTGCAGCAAAATCACCGGAAACCACATATGAAATGAAATTTGCATAATACCTAAAATCACTAGCTTGAATCAGCATTAGTTCAAGGTGCTTTCTACTAGGAATCAAGTCCATCCACCGCTTAAAGGCTCGACTTTTCTAAAGAACAAATTAATTCATCACCCTTAAAAAGAAGTCATAATTTCTAGATCCATCTCAGTTGGCTTGCAGTAGAAATTATCATACTTAGCGAGAGCATGCTAGAAATGCAGAACAATTCAACTATTTACTCAAATAAGTTTGCAACAGTTAGTAAGGATACAGGCCATATGCTTACAGGCAGCATTTTAGAATATATTAGGAACCTTACTTTCCTTTAGTATCTGACTTTAGGGGACAACAACTTTACAGGTACGCAATGCCAAATTGCTAATGCTAGAAACAGATTTAGAGAAAGAATAACACTACAAGAACATATGTTTTACGAGAAAAGAACTGAAAATACTGAAGAGATTTTACTATGACCACGTCCATAAAATCTTGTACCACAAATGACACAACAATGAAGACTAGGATTTGCTCATCAATCAAAGGTACGAAAAATAGACCACATCTATATATAAACTCTTGTAGATAATGGAATAAATTTTTCCTCGAATCAGTGAAGATGTGAGTGAAGATAGGAATTTCTTGATTGACTTTCAATACCATCATTCAGTGAAATTGACCTTCAATACTGTCGTTCACCGTCGTCGTTACCACTCAACCGTCGCTAATTTTTGTAAGAGAACGTTGTTACCACTCCACCGTCGCTAATTTTTAAGAGAGAACGTTGTTAGAGAGAGAGACGGCTTAGAGTGAGAGAGAGAATTGGAAAAGTAGTTGTGGTGTGTTTAGGTTATCTTTTATATAAATTTCCGATCACTTCAGCCGGGTAGTAATTTAATATATTTAATTATTTGAATTTTTCGACCACAACAGTCAGTTATATATATATATGATATATTTAATTATTTATTTTTATCGACTAAATTGATCGGTTAAATAATAATATATTTATTTAACTATTTACACTTCCGACTACAATCGTCGAAAATACATAATTAATAATTTATTTAAATAATTATTTAATTTTTGTATAAGAGTCTGATTATATATTTAGTAATATATTTATTTAATTATTATATTTTTGACTATAGTAGTCAAAAATACATATTTAATAATTTATTTAAATAATTATTTAATTTTTATATAAGGGTCTGATTATACATTTAATAATATATTTATTTAATTATATATATTTCCGACTACAGTAGTCGAAAATACATATTTAATAATTTATTTAAATAATTATTTAATTTTTGTATAAGGGTCTGATAAATATTTAGTAATATATTCTTTAATTATTTATATTTCTGACTACAGTAGTCGAAAAAAATATTTAATAATTTATTTAAATAATTATTTAATTTTTGTATAAGGGTATACTTATATATTTAATAATATCTTTGTTTAATTATTTATATTTCTACTACAATAGTCGAAAATAAATATTTAATAATTTATTTAAATAATTTTGTAATTTCCGTATAAGAGTCTGATTATATATTTAGTAATATATTTATTTAATTATTTTTATTTCTGACTACAGTAGTCGAAAATACATATTTAATAATTTATTTAAATAATTATTTAATTTTTGTGTAAGGGTCTGATTATATATTTAGTAATATATTTATTTAATTATTTTTATTTTTGACTACAGTAGTTAGAAATAAATATTTAAAAATTTATTTAAATTTTGTATAAGGGTCTGATTATATATTTAATAATATATTTATTTAATTATTTATATTTTCAACTGCAGTGTTCGAAAATGAATATTTAATAATTTATTTAAATAATTATTTAATTTCTGTGTAAGGGTCTGATTTTATATTTAGTAATATATTTATTTAATTATTTTTATTTCTGACGACAGTAGTCAGAGTATATATTTTCCGCAATTTACCGCCAAACATTCTGACTGTTGTAGTCACAAATAGTATCGAAATAATATTTTATAAAAAATAAAAATAAAAAAGTAAAATTTCCGACCGAAATAGCCGGAAAATTGTGACTACTTTTTTTCCATCGAAAATTTCAGTCGGAAATTAACAAATTTCTGGTAGTGAATAAGGAAGAAGACGCAGAGTGGGGAAGAAGATGAAGAATGGAGGGGTAGGGATGGGGGTGGGGGTGGAGGCGAAAGTAGGCTGAATATTTTTTTTAATATTGTTTTACTTATAATATTTTGGAGTTGAGTTTTTTAAAAAATTTTGTTTCACCTATAATATTTTGAGGCCTTCAATGCCCCTTGTAATTTTTTTTATTCGTGATTTTGTCAGGTTATCGTACACTTCATATTTTTTGCTGATTATTAAAAAAGGTCTAATAGAAAATTTTTTCTAAATAATAAAATGTTCAATAGGTACTAGTCCTAGTTGAGGTGTCTAAGTGAATTTTGTGAACAACTTTAAGAAGATATTGATGAATTAAGCCTAATTATTTCCATGAAATATACATATGATGTATGCATGCATCTAAGTGCTCGTGTAAAAGATGAACAATTTTTTTTACCTTTTAATCAAACGCTATTTTTGTCAATTTCAAAAAAAAATATTAAGCCTAAAAACTAAAAAGAACCCAAAGAAAAAGAGAAAAAAAAAAAGTCATACAAATATCTATGACTTCTATTGTACACAAATTTTAAAATTCTTTTCTTGCTCTTAAAACTTAAAACCCAATTAAATATATCATTAACAACAACAACATACCCAGTATATTCCTACAAAATGGGGTTTGAGTGGCAGAGTGTACACAATCCATACCAATATCATAGAGGTCGTGGTAGAAAGGTTTTTTGCGATAGATCTTCAGCTCAA
>NC_061122.1:14720188-14804048 GCF_002878395.1 Capsicum annuum
AAAAAAAAAAAGAAAAAGAAAAAACAATCTAGAGAAAAAGATGTAATATAAGTACATGAGACAACATAGAGCAACACAGCACCAGATACTAATAGAACATACAAAAGAGAACTAGAGAACTACTAGTACGTCCGTAATAGTGCAATCGATCAAACTGAAACAACAAATATCTATCAAACATTCAAAAATAAGAAACTATAAATATAGCACTATGAATATGAGCTAGGACAACACTCCTACCTATTAGCAAGTAGCAACTATGCACTTCTACTTGCTAACATTCTATCCTAATTTACATCCGCCGCATCTTTTTATCTAATTAAGGTCATATCATCGATAATCCGCCACTACATCATGTCCAACTAAATTTCCACAGCATAAATTGACAGAAAAGAAATAGGACTTAGGAGTACATGTTATACTATTCAATTTGGGTGACTTGGATTTAGTCTACCTATTAATTAGTTTTTTGTCATGAATAGTTGGTTCCTGCATGTGGAAAAATACGATATGCATGCAGTCTGGAAAGTTGACTGCATTTATTTTTCAGTGCGAAGAATTTTTATATTAATAGGTCACTCGAAGAATTCTTACGAATAAGATGTCTTAAAAGATAAAATTTTTAATTTTAGATAATTTTTAAATTACCTATTCGCCTAGCTTACTCTTTTTTTTCCTCCTTTTTTTTCAGTCATATCTTTTCATAGTTTGTTAGAGTATTGCTAAATATGACCACTGCCTTAAATATAAATATGCTACAATTCAAAACTATATAAATATATGCAAATGTATGAGTGTTGGGTATTTAAATTTTTCAAACCCGTGCGAATCATTTCCATTAAAACACTTTGAAAATTCAGAAGAGAAAAAACTGATAATTCAGCTTGTGGGCCAATTTTGGAATTTTAAGATACAGATAAGGAATCAAAGTTGAAACTTTAATATAATTTTCTAACACGGGTTGACAGAGATATCGAAAAATAGAAAATTTGAGTCGAATTAAACTAACTTGATTTTTCGATTCTGCTTTTCTCAAAGAAAAAAAAACTATAATATATTTGATAATCAGTTCGATTCTCACTGTTGTCTCATGTTTTGATGATGATCAGATGATACTCGGAGGACTAGGTCCCTCTCTTATCTTGCCTAGGCACAACTGTCACACTCTGATTTTGTCCGCTAGTGCAACAACTGTGCAGGTGCACAACGTACCAATATTGACACCTGTCCAATCAAAATTCGATCACTCAATTCTACACTACTATAAATACATAAGGATGCTCTTTTCTCCATGGTTTTTGCAAATTGAAGGATTCTACTATGGCGGCGAAAAGTCTATCTAAGCTCAAGTTCTAATACTCTTACTGCTCATAGTGTTTGTGTTCTTGAGTCAAGTCCTATAGTTGATTTACTCAAAGATTAAGAGTAAAGCTTTCTTTTTGTTGTTGAATTTCTTAGGTAGAGTTACCTAAGTTGGTGTTGGTTAGAGTTAACCAGTTTTGAGAGTGATTTTGACAGAGTTGTCAAGAGGCAATTGTAATAGAGCTATTACAAATTAGAGGAACTTAGAGTTAAGTTCTAATGGGGTTTGTAATCAAGATTTGTTTTTATTATAGTAGAGTTTGAGAGCCTTCTAGCACAGGCCGTGATTTTCTTTCTTTGACCAAGGATGTTTCCATGTAAAATCGTGTGGTGATTTATTTATTGCATTCTCTGTGTGTTACTGTTTTTATTGTCATATATTTTACTTAGGGATCTGGTCTCGTGATGGTGATTGATCCCTCTGTTTCAACAATTGGTATCAGAGCAAGGTTACTCTAAAAGGTTCACACCTAGAGTATCTTTGTTATTATGGTTGTAGCACCAAATCTGGAGGAAGAACAATCTACTACCAGACCACCCCATTTCAATGGTCAATACTATGGGTGGTGGAAAACTAGAATGTATGACTTCATTATGACTGAAGACAGTGAGTTGATGGATGTGATACTTGATGGCTTTCATATTCCAGTAAAGGAGGTTAAAAAAGGTGAGATAACCAGGCTAGTAGCTAAAACTAGAAGAGAATATGACGAGGAAGATCATAAGAAGATTGAAGAGAACTTTAAAGCTAAGAAGTTACTGGTTTGTGGGATAGGATCTGATAAATACAATCAAATTTCTGCATGTGAAAGTGCCAAATAAATTTGGGATTGCTTAAGGACTGCCCATGAGGGTACAAGTCAAGTGAAGGAATCCAAGGTGGATATATTAACAACTTAATATGAAGCTTTCTCAATGAAGGAGAGTGAAATCATCCAAGAAATGCATACCAGATTTATTGTAATCACAATGAATTGCACTACCTTGGCGAAGTGATTCCACATTACAAGCAAGTGAGGAAGATTCTGGGAGTTCTCCCAAGGAGAGTAAGGTTGATGCAATCACTGGGGCTAGAGATTTAAAAACTCTTACAATGGATGAATTGATTGGGAACTTGAAAACTCATGAACTGAAAAAACAATAGGAGCAAGAGAAGAAAGAGAAAAAAAAAAGAAGTCATTATATTTACAAGCCTCAAAATCTGAGCCTGGTGAGGAGGATGTTGATGTTTCCTACTTAGCTAAAAGGATTGTCAGGGCTATGAAAAAGAGCAGCAAGTTTCAAAGAAGAGGAAGTAGCAGTAGGAAAGGAGGCACTATTGAAGTCTGTCACAAATGTGGAAAGCCAGGACATTTCATCAAAGATTGTCCTCTAAATAAAATGAACTATTCGGAGTACTTGACGCCAGGGAGAGATAAGGCAAAGAACAAGGACCAAGTCCTTGATAAGTCAAGGAGGCAAGCTGCAGCTGATTATGCAGTAAAACAACCATTAGCTGTCTGGGGAGATTCCTCAAGTGATCTGATGATGCAGAAAATCCTGAAGATGCATCTATGCTAGAAGTAGAAGATAATGAAACCTCTTGCAACTCACTTTTTACTCTTATGGATAAATCGAATGATGAAGGAGAGGATGAGGTAACTCTTTTTAACATTAAGCTAAATACAAATAATTACTTCTTTAGAAAGGTTAAAAAAACTTGCAAATGTCTTGATAGTGTTACGCCCCGGAAAACAGGTCCCGGAGCGTCACACGGTGCTTGAGGCTATGAGTAGCCCCAAGCTAACCCTTTGAGCCAGCTAACCCTTTGAGCCATTTTCATCCAGTTCAACACAAATCAATGGGGTTTCCATAAATAACCCTCAAATATCAACAGAGTAATCATCATCCAAGAATAAAAGAATTTCAGAAAGATAACAAAATACGACTTATTAGTCAACTCCCAACATCTATACTAGTCTGACAAGTCTCTAAGAAAATCAATAAAACTAGCGAGCCATTGAGACATGCCCCAACTGACTCATACTCAGTTATCAAATTTAAACAATTTTGTGAAACCAACATCAGACATCATGTCCTCGGAACATGAGGACTCACCACAACAGAGGATGTAGAACAGTGTGCCCGAAGAATCACTATCAAACCTGGAACTGAGCACCTGAACCTACATTCCGAGAAAATGCAGCCCATATCCAAAGATATGGGTCAGTACCCTGGAAAGGAACCGAGTATATGGGGATGTATGTAGTTGTATAAACATCATCATCATAAATATTTATAAAAAATATACAGGATGTATGAAAGACTCACATAGCCCGAAGAAAATCATCATAATCATGAGAGGATGAAATAAGTACAAAACACATGTGAGTCATCATATAATTTGTCAATCACTTTCAGTTCATCAAGAATATCAATTCTCATAATGTAAATATCATTTAAATCTTTCGAAAGAATAACTTTCACAATTCCACTTTCAAATCACTTCACCATTCACCATAGACATAAGGAAACACACACACGCTGGGAGATCCTATAACCGACATAAACCATGTGAGCTACATGGATTCCAACGTACAACCCACATTGGGGAGAGCCGTCCTATCCTTTCCATCGGAGTAGGACTATCGATATCAAATCCACACAAACTAGTGATCACTATAAAAATTAGCCTCAGGCTCACTCCTATGGGGGCACGTAGTTCTAGGGAAGTAAGGTCGCTTTATACCTCCCACTCGGTGCTAAAGATTTCTCCCGGACTTAGCTCAGATCATTTCAAAGACAATCCACAACAAAACAATTTCAGTAATATATAAATATACATCGGGAGCCATCATGCTTCTTATCTATCAAAATTAACCACGTTGTGGATTTCTTTCACACTCGAGTTCAAAATAACTCCATTAAGACCAAAAGGTCAAATCATTCAAAATATCTTAAATATTCAACATCAACGTGCTTATAACACACACTTTCTAAAAAAAAACACAATTTCCAATGAAGATTCACAGCCCAAATATCAAAATCATGATAAATATCATTCAAGATTCATGCTTTATATCTCCACACATGTAAATTCATCTTTCAAAATCATTAACCTCAAGATTTCATAACATAAGATATGGGTTCATGCTTCAAATTCGTAAAAGTCAAATAAAATCATGCATTTGTAAAGAAAATTACTTTTGGGCACAAGAACGAAAGAGAGTTCTTATTGAAAAACCCCACATACCTTGAATGATGAACTTTAGATCGATACTCGTTTTTGAGATGTTAATCGTGCCTTTGAATGATGGTTATTGGAGTTCTTGAACTAAGAACTTGGAATCTTGAATAAATTTGAAGAATTAATGGTGAACTTTGGAGGTTCTTGAAGTTCTTGAACTAGGAACTTGGAATCTTGAATAAATTTGCAGAATTAATGGTGAACTTTGGAGGTTCTTGAAGTTGGATAGAGGAGCTTAAGGTTTTCTTTTTGAGGGAATTTGATGAAATATAACATATAATACTTCTAATAGGCTTTAATATAGGGTTTGGACGGATTTTGGGTGAGGGGGAATGACCGAAACGCCCCTAAAAATCAAATAATTCTCGAATCTATCCTTTGGTAGACTGTTTTGATAGTCCGAAGTAGATCAACCATAACGTTTTACTCCGATATCCAAATTGGATGAAACTAATTTCATTAGAAAGAGGACTCTCATATATTTTCGTTGATATATAGTATCTCACCTAGATCATTGTGTACGAGGAGTTATAATCATTTGAAGTTGATCCAAAAATTTGCTTTTGATAGGCTGAAGTAGATCAACCATAACCTTTTGCTCCGATAGACAAATTGGATGAAATCAATTTCATTGGAAAGAGGACTCAAAGATATTTTCGTTGATATATAGTAGATCACCCAGATCATTATGTACAAGGAGTTATGATCGTTTAAAGTTTGAGCAAAAATACGCCAGGCCTCAGTACTTTTTCTTGCACGTTTTACTGTTCACTACTATTCACGGTTCGATCGGAATGTTCATAACTCATCGCTCGGGTGTCCGTTTTGGATGATCCATAAATCATTGGAAAGATTATTCGATACTCTACGCAATGGTGGGTCATAATATAAGACATTCCACATGAAAAAAATTTATGATTCATTCTAGAAGATAGAGCCCAACACGTTTACACACAAAATTTCAACGAAAAATTTCCCAGGGTATTACAGATAGACTCTGTATTATGAGCTTACAATTGAGAAAGAGGTTCTTGAAGATAAGGTAGAATATTTAGAATATGAAAAGCTATCACTAACCATTCAACTGTCTGAGATAGGAGAATAATCCTTATAATTGAAGTTTGAAAACAAGGATATGGTGGTAAAACTGAGAAGGTTAGCTGAATCAGATGGTAAAGGAAAAAAAAAGCTTCCAAGTTACAAATAGAACTTGAAGAAAAGTTGAAAAGCTCTCAGAATCTCCTTATGACTTCTCTTGAGAAGAATGGGGAATTGGAAGGGGACCTGGTCCTCATACAAAAAATCTTAACAAATCCCAAAAATGGACCACAACTTCACAAATTCTTGCAAATCTAACAAGTCGGGGTGTCAACAATAGTAGAGGTCTTGAGTATCAGCACAGTACTCATTCTCCAAAGGATCAAGGCAAATATGTTTCTATTGCTAGAAAAAACTTCCAACAATTGTCTGTGCACTCACTGTGGTAGAAATGGTCACAAAAAGTAACACTGTTAGGGATGGCTTAGAGTTAAAATAAATTCAGCTAGGCATGTTCAGTAGATGCAGTCCTTCTCAAAGGGATTTGCTTTTTTTAATAAATTTTAAGAAAAATAAACTACCTAGTTGGACCAAAAAAGATGTGATCACTCATTTGTCCTCCTTTTGGAAACTCAGACTTAAGTGGGTTCGCAAATCTAACAAATGATCTCTGTATACAAATAGGAGAAAGGGAAAGCAGTCAAAGCTGATTCATGGATAGTGGATGCTTTAAGCATATGACTGGAAGAACTGATTGTTTTCTCTCACTTAAGACACTTCAAGGTGGAGGTGTCTCTTTTGGAAATGGAAAGAAAGGATATATCCAAGGTGTTGGAAAGATAGAAAAATCCTTAAATAATGCTATTAAGGATGTTTATTATGTAAATGGGTTGAGGTACAATCTCCTAAGTACGTCCCAAATCCGCGACAAAGGAAATAAGGTGAAGTTCTTATCTAATGGGTGCACTGTGCCTAAATTAAAGACTTGGAAAGTCATTCTCAGAGCTAAAAAATGTAAGAACATGTATGTGGCTGAGTTAGACATTGTGGCTGACTATGAATTGACTGTTTTAAGTGCTCAAGGTAAAAATGTTAATCTTTGGCATAGAAGGTTGGGACATGTAAGCTTTTATCTGCTCAATAAACTGGTCTCAAAAGACCTGGTCTAAGTTATTCCTAGGATACAGTTCACAGATACTGAGATCTGTGATGCAAGTGTCAAAGAAAAAAAAACCAAATCCTCTTTTAAATAGAAAAAGTAGGTTAGCACTATAAGACCTCTTGAATTGTTACATATGGAACTTTGTAGACCTGTTAAAGTCTAAAGTAGAGGAGGGAAGATATATGTGTTTGTTATTATGGATGATGTGAAACTTATGAAGTACTGGTGGTCTTTGCCAAGCAAATTCATGTAAAAATGAATTGCAAAATAGCCGAATTCAGATATGATCATGGAACTGAGTTTAAGAATTCCAAAAGTTGAAGAATTCTATGATGAATATAGCATTAGTTACAACTTCTCTTCTCCAAGAACTCACCCGCAAAATGGAGTGGTTGAAAGAAAAAATAGGACACTAATAAAAATTACCAAGACCAAGCTAATTGATAGTGGTCCTCCTAAAAGTTTCTAGGATGAAGCTATTAATATTGCATGTTGTGTGACCAATAGATGTCCGATCAGGTCTATCTTAAGCAAAACTCCATATGAACTTATTTTCAGCAAAAAGCTTAAGCTTAACTATTTCAGAACCTTTGGTTGCAAGTGATTTATTTTGAATAATGGGAAGAATGAGATTGGGAAGTTTGACTCCAAAAGTAATAAAGAACATTTGTAGGCTACTCCTCAACTAGTAAAGCATACAGAGTCTATAACAAAAGGACCTTGCGTGTGGAAGAAAGTGTACATGTAGTCTTTGATGAATCAGAAAAGCTAAGAGATCTTGCTGGAGGTGGAAATTAATATATAGATGAACTAACTCATATTTAAAGGATGGTATAGCTAAATCTAAGGTTCAAGAACAAAATGACACAGTTGCTAATGAAGAGGGAGGCAGTGAATCAGGTCCTCAGTTACTAGACCCAAATTTGGAAGAGGAACATCAAGAAGAAATTGTTCAAAATTCTCAAGGACCTAGTCCCAGTAGACCTCAGTCAAGAAGGACAAATTGGAAGAACAATTCTTCTTACCCCCTTGAAAATTTGACCTCTTCATTAGAGTATGGAATACAAATAAGGGCTCAAGCCAGGAACTTCATGGCATTCTCAAATTTCTTATCCTAAGTGGAGCCTAAAAATACAAAAGAGGCCCTTAAAGATGCTGAGTGGATTAATGCTATGTAGGAAAAACTTCAACAGTTTGAAAGGAGCAAAGTCTGGCACCGGGTCCCCAAGCCTATTGACAGACCTATCATTAGGACAAAATGGTTGTACAAGAATAAGCTGTGTAAAAATAGCACTACCAACAGAAATAAAGCATGGATTATTGATGTACTATAGAAATATAGCACTTTCGACGCTTAAAACTATAAAAATATGCTAAGTTATTTTGTTAGATATGATGCATTTTGGGTATATTTTGCAGGAAACTAGGTTTTCGATGATAAGTTTGTGAAAAGGATTAAAAATGGTATTTTGGATATTTAATTGATCAATTTTGGGTATTCATGACACTTTTCAGATGTTTGTGACCAAAGCATGTGATGAAAGTTGAAGATTTGAAGCTTGCTTGCAAGTATTAGAAGGTATGACACTTGCCTATGTCTACATGTGGACCACTTATAGCACATGTGTTCTGTATATGACTAAGGTAAGCACTATAATTGGATATCCCAAAAGTAAAAGAGCTGAAAAATAACTTCTGGAACTTACCTATGTCAACATGTGGACCGCATGTAGCACATGTGGACTACATTTGGGTAAGGTAAGTGTCAGAAGTCCAAAATTTCGAGAGCAAAATTTGCAGGAGTTTTTTCCTGCACATGTAGGTGTCTACATGCTCAGGCCGCATATGGCACATGCGCCCAAGCCAGGACACATATGGACACCACATATGGCCACCGACCTTTTTTGTCCTTTTTTGTTCAGTCTTTGATTTTAGGGTTTTATCATGTACTATAAATATCCTTTATGTGTTTTTTAGTAGAAGTGACACACTCTTGATACTTACAAACATATTTTGATTTTGATATTCGATTTTGATCTTGGAATTATCTTGTATTGATTTCAGTTGATTAGTTCAATTAAAGTTTTGAGTTTTTACTTGTGATTATTGTGATTTCATCTTATTCTTTCTATCATGAATGTTGTTGATTACTTCATAAGCATATGCAGCGAAAAATCCTTAGCTAGGGTTGTCAAAATCCCAGAAGATTGATGAAGTAGGAGAAGTGCTATTGTTGTTCTGAACCAATACCCATGCATGCATTGTATTATCTTCACTTTAATAGATATCTTAGCGGTTGCAAATGTTAGGATCCTGCCTAGATTATTTCTACTTACTCCAAAAGAAGAGTAGTGACTAGGAAAAGATAATTACAATAGTAATTTAAAGTTTAGAAGTCGATCTACACTACTAGGTATTATCTAAGTAAGATGGTTAGCTGTCATCTAATAATTGGAGACTCAAAACGTAATAGTTAACTGGGATCAAGATAAGGGTTTGTAAGGTGACATTTTGAGACTCAGAAGGTAAAACGTGAAATCTATCATCTCATTCAAAATACTATTGATGGCACATAACTTAGCATATTCTGCATGCAAGGTATCAGGCTGGTTTAAAAAGAAGGATAATCCTACGGAGTTGAGAAGTCAGGGGAACACAACCCTAGTGTTCACCTATGACTGATTATAATCAAAGTTGATATTTTCCATTAGTTAGATATTGTTACTCAAAACCCTCCATTTACTTTTCCAGTTCTGCCCGCTGATTATAATAATTGAGAGCCACGATTCCACGTATTCCCTTGGGATTCGACCCCAACCTTTGTTGGGTTACTATATTTGACAACGATTGCATATTCTTCAGAGTAAAGGTGTATCTTGGGCATTATTAAATTTTAGCGTCATTGCTGGGGAGTATGATGTTGATTTATGAATTGAAGTTGTTGCAATTTTTGGGGTTTTTTTTTTTTGTTCTTAGTTCGATATACGCCAGTGTACGCCTAGCACATGGAGTAGAGGCAATCTTTTACTCCCAGTGAATCTAAATTTTGAGAGGATCCTACAAATACCTAGTAGGATGATGAAACTGAAAAGAGATACTATTTATGAAGGAGTTCATGATGATAGGCCTCCCCCTCCTCCTGAAGGAGTTTAGGATATTGTTGATCAGAAGATAGGGGTGCTTTTAGAATAACCCGTTAATGAGAGGAGAGCAGTAGAAAAAGCTCAACGGATAGCTCAAGAGGCAGAGTTAGCTAAGCAAAGACAGGCAGCAGACCGCCAAGAAGCACTCAGTGAAAATCAAAATAGAGTTAGAGGTTGTCGTCCTCAAGTAATCTCAACATATCAATATGTGCAGCTGTAACACCCCGTATTTTGGGCTATAATATAGACCATGATTCCGATATGTTGATAATTCCGAAGCCATAAATTCTATGCCAATATGGAATGTTAACTATTTGCGTAGTATGTGAATCCATTCAAGCTTGAATTTAGACCATACAGGTCCTTTGAATCAAGGACGAGTTGAAAACTACTTCGATCGATTAAGTTTAAGTGGACATTATAATTTGTGTCAACTTCTATCAACCATGACTCTTTGTATATGTCGAATTAGAGAGCCTACTATGTGTAAAATGATAGGTTTTAGAGTTAGATTTCCAACGATACCAATTTTTCTAAAATCCAACACCTGAGCAAGAAGTTATGGCCTTTCAAAGTAGAATGTGTTGCCTAACCAATCACACATGACCACTGGAAAGCATATACGATAGCATAGGCGGCGCCTATGTAAATATAGGTGATAGAATAGGTGGCTCCTATGTAAATATAGGTGATAGTATAGGCGGCGCCTATGTAAATATAGGTGATATCATATGCGGCACCTATGTAATGGTTTCAAGTGACTTAAACACTCCGTTTTTGGGGAAAAATGGTCCTTTTTCCACCCTTATTCAGCCATAAACACGAAATTCAGTCCCCAATTCTCCAAAATACATCCACATTCATCTAAAAATTCTCAAAAACACTCCCAAGGGTTTCAAACTAAAAACCCAAATAAATCAAGATTCAACCATGGGTTTTCAAAATTGATTAGAGATTCGGAATCCCCAATCTACAGGCTTCAAGAAGCACCCATTATTTTCTGAAATAGAGGTACGCGGGTTTTTTCTAAATTCTCATGGGTATAGAAAAATAATGTTTTAGAATGGGGTTTTTGAATCTCTCTCTGTATATATGCATGTATTAAATGTTTTAACATCATTGTTTTGGTATTTTGACCTTCCCCAAAGTGATTTGAGAATATGAATCTATGAAACTATGTATTTAAGAATGAATTCTTGTTGAGAGCATGATTTTCGATTAATTCCCTGTTATTATGAATTTTTTAGATTTCTCATAGCATATGAATTGTTTTGCAATGCATCCTTGAAAAGCACTATATAAAATGATTGAACTCTTGTTATGTTTTAAAGGTGGTTTTAAAATAACTAAAGAGGGAATCTAGCATGAATGTTTAATGTTCATAATCTATGTAATGAAAGAGTGCATGAATTTGCTAAAGGCACTAGACCACCATATGTTGATGAAGTTTTTGCATGATTTTGACTTGATTTTTGAAACACAAAATCTTTTATATCAGTTACATGTTTTTGGTGGTCTACATTATGCTTTAAATGAAAGATTTAGTTTAATGTATTATGGCTCAAAAATCATGAATTGCTAGTCTTGGTATGACGATACCAATTCAGACCAATGCCATATCAGACTCAGACTAATAGATATTTCAGACTATCATAATTTTAGATATTCAGAATGTTGCATGTACAGAAAAAGGTTAAAAATGGGCATATAGAGATGTTAGGTGGTTCCTAGAAGAGGGCTTGAGTTAAAGCAACTCATTTCCTAAAACCGTGGTTTGTCGACCCAGGTATATTATTATACGCTAACTTAAGTGTCGTGTGGCATATCAGATTTAGGAAGTCCAACCCTTGCGGCATTCTCGGGTTGGAGGCTTTCCTGCCGAGTCAATGGCGGATTCCATATCGTCTGTGGAATATCAGACTTGTAGGGGATACCACCTAACTCAAAAGTAATACGCAGATCAGAGTTTGCAATTTACAGGTAGGTTACATATTTTTAGAAGGTGCCCATGTGTTTTTCAGAAACTATTTTATGCATAATGTTTGATGAACATTTGATATCATGTATTATATATATATATATATGTTCAATTACTCTATTTTGGATTGCTTCGCGTGCCAGTATAATTGTGCTGACCCCCCTCCTTCCAGGTTTTTGAGACACAGTCTAGGGGTCCAGATAAACAGTAGATATTTCAGATCACAGAGCAGATTGTGCAGGGGTGAGCCTTCTATATTCTAGAAGGCCTTTTCAGTTTCAAATATTTATCTTTAGTCATGTTTTGGTCTGCTGGGGGCTTGTCCCAATTATTCAGATAGTATGTCAGTAGAGATTTTGCATACTGGCGCAGATATTTATTAAATATTGTTGGGCATGTTTTCAGGACTTTAACTGTTTTAAAGTATTGACTATGTTTCCGTATTATTGTGTCTATTCTGTATTACTTTGATCATATGAATTATGTGCATTATTACCAGATAGACAGAGGGCGTTCCAGGCCTTTGAGTTCGAGAATGCTTGTCACGGTCAGGGCCCCAATTCGGGTCATGACAAACTTGGTATCAAAGCACGGTTCATTGTCCCAGGGTGTCTGCGAAATCACGTTGGGTAGAGTCTTGTTTATGGGTGTGTAGTGTGCCACACTTATAAGCAGGGGGCTACAAGGCATTCAGGAATGTCTCTCTTTCTTCATGTTCTAGTTTGTGCTATAGAGTCAGAATGTTCCTCCTTCATACTCTAATTTGTGCTATGGTGTCACCCATACGAAAAGAAAAGTTATCCTAATTTCTTCCTCACTCTGGTGGTCTAGATATTCTCTAATTATCTAGCAAAAATTTTAAAAGTCCCACAAAGGACGGGAGAGGATTTCCCTAGTGTAAAATTGTGTCCTCGTTCTTATGAGGCGTTCAGTTAAGACAAGAGTTAGATATGTATTCTTGAGTCATTGAATATTGTGTATCAAGATTCTATCTCTTGTAATCTTGATATCATTGTGTTGTTGAAAACAAAAGTCTAGTGAAGCCGTGTGAGGCCTATTTTGATTCACTAGAAACATAATGTTCGTCTTGTTGTTCTTGCATTTGTTGGAACTGTATTTTCGCCTAAGTAGTAGTATAAGTTAGAGTGTCGGTGTCATGACCTATTGGTAGTGAAATTATACCAAGAAGTTTGTGATATAAAGTCATAAGGTTAGAGGACAGAGTGAGGGTGACTTTTCTGATTAAATATTTATAGTTGAATAACCGTTGATTGAGAATGATTTACCCTTTCGTGGTGGTAGACTAATATAGTGGTACCATTTATGGATTGTATGGTAGTCCATGGAGGAAGTGTTGACTCAGAATGTTATTGGTTTTCTTCCTTTCAAAATAGATAAAGAGCCAGAGTGGATACTTAAGGTGGTTATAGAAACCCCTTATAGGCTATGAATGAAAATGGCTAGATTAGCCAGTAGGTTGTAAGTATAGACTCATTGTCATATGGGGTATCTGAAGGTAGTCTAAATGCCCATTGGGGTAAGTAAGTGTGATGTGAGAAAGCCGTATAAGTAGATAATATTGTATGGTTTTAATATAAGCTTAAGGTTGATCATGTCTATTATGTGACCTTACCCCTTAACCTTCTTCTCATTGGTAGTTGTAAACTAATACTACTTGTGAGAAAGTATGTAGTATATTTTTGAAGTATTTGGGTAGAATATCCCAATTTGAAGGATTAGTGTATTTATATTATGTTGCACTCTTCATTGGTTGAAAATGTTGATACTAGACTATAGGCTTGAATTTAAATGGTGTGCTGGTGAATAGTGGCAAGATATTGATGATATATGTTTCGTGAAATTAGATTTGTAAGCTTGATGTGTTGAAATAGTACGTACTAATGGATTATGACAAGGAAACCGTAAGGTCATGATCGATTATTGTGGTTATGAATTTCTAGTGTACTAGTGTTTCTTGATGTTTATTTCATAGTTTCTAAGTGAGGATTGTGTGTAAGGTTGGTTGAAAATCATGTTTAGCACTAGACATTAAGTTGGAAAAAATTGATGGCCATGAAGGTAGATGTGATGATTTCTTGGTTAATGATACTAGTTATATGGAAGTGATCTATAGGCTTGAATAGTGTATGTAAGTGCCTAAGTTTATTTGATTCGTAATGAAGTATGACATTGTATATGTGATGTAGAAGTATGCCCAAGGTGGTATGAAGCTGTAGTATTTTTCTAAGGCTATTACATGTTGTTTGTGGCTACTGGTACCGTTGAGTTGCTAGGTGGAAAAAGACTAGCTAGATGGTATATGGTGTTCTAAATAGCCAAGTTAAGGACCTTTGATTAATAGCGTTGAGCCTTTTGATATGAACTTGACTCTCATGGTAGAGGAAAATAAGTTTGAAATTGCTATGTTGGTAACTACGATAGAAATAGAGTGGCTCATTGAAGACTTGGTGATACCTATGTTAGGTGTTATAATCTAAGCTCGAGTCCTTGAAAGTCCTGCTAATAGAAATAAAAGTAGAGGCACTAGAGGGTGTGCACTTCAAATTTAGGGATACTCATGAAGATTCAAAGTTAGTAAGTGTTCGAGTAATAGATGATGACTATTGGGGTTATAGGATGATAGAGTGTGCCTCAGGAGGTAGTGTTAGCAGTGGACGTTCCACTCTCATATGTGGTCTTTCGGGTTAAGTTTTATTAATTTTGTGTATTGTCATACAGAACCCAGAGTGCAGTGAGTGTAGTTAAGTTTAAAGTCTAGTAAGGTATCTCCCAAAAACTTAATATGATTGCTTAAAGCCAAGGGGGAGATGATAGAACGAATAACCAAGTCAGGCTCTCAGATTCTAGTAGCGATGTCATGATGATATAGAACGTCAGAAAGTGAGGGTGAGACTCAACCCATTCTTATCTCAGTATTTTTCAGTGATCCCAATTTCTACTCAAGCTTTACGTTTCAGTTCCATGATCATAGTTCATGTTCATGTATATGATAGAGAATCACGTGCTCTTCCAGTTCTAAAATGAGGAGTTCTAGTTCATTCAGTAGTCAGAATCACATTCCATATGTTATAAACTTCAAATTGAGGTCATGCAGCTCATGACTCATATACTCACGCTTTATGGTGTGCTCAGTTCCCATAATTCATGCTATACTCTTTATGATTGACGAGATTCATCTTTTAGTCATTATGCCCCAATTCAGATTTTCTTTGATAAATCCCGGATGTTGATTTGCTATTCCTCAGGCCTCAGTTGAGTGTCAAGTTTCATATAATATCTTTCCAGGCCTCCAGATCTTATGTTCTAACCTTTTTGTTACTCTTCTTTATGAGATGATAATGGTGGTGAGTAATTATTCCTTGTTGATGGAAGATCATAGTATGCTTGTTTAGATAAGGCCATAAGTACGAAGTAAGATTTAGGGCCAAGTTTTTTTTATTTATGTGATGGTTAGTGGAATTTTGTATGTGTATGTTCTTGGGGTAGCTCGAGGGAGTGATATTGATAGTGGTTTAGAGAATACGTGAAGTATGCCTTTATGAGTGTTTGCTTTGAAGTTCATATGTGGTTATAAATATAGGCTTGAATGACATATTGAGATTGTTGTAAAGGAATGCTATATGCGTTAGCAACTTCATAGTAAGAGTTTAGAGTAGTCATTGCATAGTAAGAGTTTAGAGTAGTCATTGAAATGGTAAGGCATATTATACTTAGGATGTGATCTTTAAAGGAGATATAGAAGATTTCATCATATGGTTTAGAATAATAGCGTGGTCTGGCATGTTGTATTTTTGTGACTTAGAGTTAGGTTTGATCACGGCGAAGGGATTAAGTTATTTCCGACATTAGTAGAAATATTTGTCAATGCTCATATGAGAATTTTAAGCTTAGTTGAATGAATATGATATTTAAGGAGAATAGTATAGTTAAGTGATATTCGAGAAGTGTGCTAAGCTTGAAAGTAAGAAGTTGTAATGTCAAAAGCCTGGTAATTCTATCCTAATTCAGGAGTTATATGCCTATGTTCCAGACTGCAGAGTAGTGTCAATGTGGTGATTCCTCAGTTAGATGTCTTGTGTAATCCATACCCAAGATTCATGGCTGCCTATTACTGCTAAAATTTCTTTAGAGAATTGTGATGAAGAGATACTCCAGTTAAGCATGAGGGTGTAGTATAATTCAGTCTATATGGCCAATAAGTCAGTTTAGCAGTTAGATTCACATGACTTGTTTTCTCGTCTTTGCACTTATTCATGCTACTCGAAATCTCAAACATGCTACTATTCCAAGATAGAGTATACCAGTAGTTACGAGTATAGCTAGTTCATGCATCATGCATTAAATTCAGATTCTAGATGTTCAGTTATGATTCAATTCGTAAGTGCCCTGTGCATCGCCTCAGTTTTCTGAGTATCTTAGTAAATTAAGCTTTCATAGAGGGACATAGGGTACCAAGGGGGAGATATCCCATTCAGTTGCATGCATAGTTTCTTATTACAAGCATCACATTAGTTATTATTGCGTATTTAGCCATACGTTCATACGTTAGTTCAGTCAGATAAGCATGCATTAGAAATGCATGTTTAATAGAAAAGTTCAGCTTATCAGTGTATTCAGTCCTGCATTCATGAGAACAACTCAGTCACAGATCCATGCATTAGATATGCATGATTCATTATGAGAATTCAGCCTATGAGTAGCTTCAGTTATGTATTCCATGCCTTGGATATGCATGTCCGGCATAAGCATTTAAAACATTAGTAGTTCCAATCTTATAGTCATGTTTCCGATCAGTGTATTCTTTCTTAGGGAACATATCATGTCTGCTTTATCCCATACCCTTAAGACTTCGACATTCTATCCATCATTCGGGGACGAATGATCCCAAGGGGGAGATAATGTAACGCCCCGCATTTTGGGCTACAATATAGACCATGATTCCGATGCGTTGATAATCCCAAAGCCATAAATCCTATGCCAATATGGCATTTTAATTATTTGCGTAGTATGTGAATCCATTCAAGCTTGAATTTGGACCATAGAGGTCCTTTGACTCAAGGACGAGTTCAAAACTACTTCGATTGATTAAGTTTAAGTGGACATTATAATTTGTGTCAACTTCTATCGACCATGACTATTTGTATATGTCGAATTAGAGAGCCTACTATGTGTAAAATGATAGGTTTTCAAGTTAGCTTTCCAATGATACCAATTTTTCTAAAATCCGGCAACCGAGCAAGAAGTTATGGCCTTTCAAAGTAGAATGCGTCACCTAACCAATCGCACATGGCCACTGGAAAGCATATGCGATAGCATAGGCGGCGCCTATATAAATATAAGCGATAGCATAGGTGGCGCCAATGTAAATATAGGCTATAGCATAGGCGGCGCCTATGTAAATATAGGCGATATCATGTGCGGCGCCTATGTAATGGTTTCAAGTGACTTAAACACTCCATTTTTGGGGCAAAATGGTCCTTTTCCCAACCTTATTCAGCCATAAACACGAAATTCAGTCCCCAATTCTCCAAAATACATCCACATTCATCTAAAAATTCTCAAGAACACTCCCAAGGGTTTCAAACTAAAAACCCAAATAATTCAAGATTCAACCGTGGGTTTTCAAAATTGATTAGAGATTCGGAATCCCCAATCCATAGGCTTCAAGAAGCACCCATTATTTTCTGAAATAGAAGTACGCGGGGTTTTTCTAAATTCTCATGGGCATAGAAAAATAATGTTTTAGAATGGGGGTTTTGAATCTATATATATATTCATGTATTAAATGTTTTAACATCATTGTTTTGGTATTTTGACCTTCCCCAAAGTGATTTGAGAATATGAATCTATGAAACTATGTATTTAAGAATGAATTCTTGTTGAGAGCATGATTTTTGGTGAATTCCCCGTTATTATGAATTTTTCAGATTTCTCATAGCATATGAATTGTTTTGCAATGCATCCTTGAAAAGCACTATATGAAATGATTGAACTCTTGTTATGATTTAAAGGTGGTTTTAAAATCACTAAAGAGGGAATCTAGCATGGATGTTTAATGTTCATAATACATGTAATGAAAGAGTGCATGGATTTTCTAAAGGCACTAGACCACCATATGTTAATGAAGTTTTTGCATGATTTTGACTTGAGTTTCAAAACACGAAATCTTCTATATCAGTTGCATGTTTTTGGTGGTCTACATTATGCTTTAAATTAAAGATTTAGCTTAATGTATTATGGCTCATAAATCATGACTTGCAAGTCTTGGTATGATGATACCAATTCAGACCAATGCCATATCAGACTCAGACTAATAGACATTTTAGACTATCATGATTTTAGACATTCAGAATGTTGCATGTATAGAAAAGGTTAAAAATGGGCATACAGAGATGTTAGGTGGTTCCCTGGAGAGGGCTTGAGTTCAAGCAACTCATTGCCTAAAACTGTGGTTTGCTGACCCGGGTATATTATTATACGTTGATTTAAGTGTCATGTGGCGTATCAGATTCAGGAACTCCAATCCTTGCGGCATACTCAGGTTGGAGGCTTCCCTGCCGAGTCAATGGCGGATTCCATATCGCCCGTGGAATATCAGACTTGTAGGGGATGCCACTTAACTCAAAAGTAATACACAGATCAGAGTTTGAGATTTACAGATAGGTTACATGTTTTTAGAAGGTGCCCATGTGTTTTTCAGAAACTATTTTATGTATAATGTTTGATGAACATTTGCTCTCATGTATTATATATATATATATATATATATATATATATATGTTCAATTACTCTATTTTGGATTGCTTCGCGTGCCAGTACAATTATGCTGACCCCCCCTTATTCCAAGTTTTTGAGATACAGTCTAGGGGTCCAGATTAACAGTAGATATTTCAGATCGCAGAGCAGATTGTGCAGGGGTGAGCCTTCTATATTCCAGAAGGCCTGTTTACTTTCAGATATTTATCTTTAGTCATATTTTGGTCTGCTGGGGGCCTTGTCCCAGTTATTCAGATAGTATGTCAGTAGAGATTTCGCAGACTGTTGCAGATGTTTATTAAATATTGTTGGGCATGTTTTTAGTCCTTTAACTATTTTAAATTGTTGACCATGTTTCTGTATTATTGTATCTATTCTGTATTACTTTGATCATATGAATTATGTGCATGATTACCACATAGACAGAAGGCTTTTCGGGCCTTCGAATTCGGGAATGCTCGTCACGGACAGGGCCTCGGTTTGGGTCGTGACAGTAGCCTATGAGAATGATGAAGAATATCTGAGATACGTTGAGTCGGTAGAGACTGGAGCTATTATTTCTCCTGTATTGCCCCCTGATGTCAAGTTTAATATCTCTAGTGTTATGATCTAGCTCTTATACTCGAAGGGTGTATTTGCAGGGTTACCTACAAACGATGCAAATATGCATCTGGGAAATTTTGCTAGGATTTGCACTTTATATCTATTCTTGGGGTAGATTAGGAGGCGCTTAGACTGGGGTTGTTCCCCTTTTTGCTTATTGGAGAAACATCATTATGGCTGTGAGAGCTTCAAAGAGCATCCATCACTATGTGGAATGAGTTACGTAGATAATTATTGAATAGGTTCTTTCCTCTATCTAGGGTGTTGTAGTTCAAGGATGATATTTATAATTTCAAGTAGCTGCATTCAAAATCTATGCATGAGGCATGGTTCAGGTTCAAGCAGAAGATGTAACACCCCTCTTTTTTGAGCTAGAGTTTGAACCATCGTTCCTACATATATAGACCCAAATCCAATAGTTTATAGATAGAAATAAGTGTGAATAACAATGATTAAGTGAGAACATCTTTGGATATGAGCATTCATCATAAAAGTCTTCTAGCTCAAAGTTAAGTTGAGTACATTCTTATCGGATGAGTTTTAGTGTATCATTTTTCTTGGGTCAACTTAAAGCAGCCATTTATCCTTGGATATAAAAAGTTATGTGGCCTACTATATATCAAATTAAAGTTCTTTGAGTATTCTTTCCAATGCCACTGATCATTCATCAATCTGAGTTTGGAGTCAAAAGTTATGAGTATTTTAGTGAGACACTGTCCATGGTTCGTGTTTGGTCCGCCCCGCGGAGGAATCGCAAAACACCTCTGGAATGGGTTGGCTTTGGCCTTGCACCGCCAACCCTATGTTTCACTTTGAAATGTGCCGCAGGGCCTTTTCGGAGCATCAAAAAGTGTTATGTTTTATTTTATTTAAGGGCATTAAGGTCCTTTATCATCCCTAAACTATTCCCAGCCCTTTTTGGACAAATATGGGGTACTAAAACATGTTATATAACCTCACAAAATCCCTAATCATCTTCTCGTAATCAACAAAGGAGAAACTACCTAGGGTTGAAGGAATTCAATCTTCGGGGGTCCAATTTCTCTATGATCTCTTTGAATTTTCTCCATCAAAAGGTACGTGGGACTATACTAATTATCATGGGCATAAATTTTATGTTTTTAACAAGATTTAAAGATATATATGTATGTATATATAATGGGTTTCGGAAATCATTTGAAGAGGATACATCATGAACCCATGTTTGATGAAATTATGAAATTAATAGGGGGGTTTCATGAATAATTGTGGGCATGTGTACATATGTTATGAGTTTCTAAAAGTGATTTAAGAGCATGATTTATGAAACCCTCCTCACATAATGAAATTTATTGTCCTAACAGAGTATAAATTGTGAAATGGGTTTGAGATCATGAATTATAAGTCCCCTTTTCTATCATGAGAATTACGTATAACTAATGTTGGGGCTGTTTTACGAATGAGGATAACTCTTGAGTTTTAAATGCGGCTTTACTTATTATGCATGGTTGTTTTCACAAGTTTTTCAAAGAGGTGATTATTATTCAAAATGTTATTGTTTCTTAATGCAGAATTATATGTGTTTTATGTAAGAATTGGAAACCACTTGTTATGGTATTGAAAAGAGAGTGTTTTGCATAAGTTTCATATGATATTTGATATGAGAACTCTCTCATGTGATGTTTAAATCTTTTGGGTGGTCATTAACATGATTTTGAATAATATAGGATATGGATGTGATATGGTATGATATGAATGACTTGCAAGTCTTGGTATGACGATACCCTATTATGATATGCCCTTAATAGAATCAGAAACACACGTTTCATAAGCATGAAACGTGATTTTAAGAGTCTAAAATCGGGCTTAAAGAGAGTTAAATGGTTATTCGAAGAGTTAGATGAAACCCTAAAATCACGCTGATTTTCCTTAAAATCCTAAAACCCTAGACAATTAGTTCTCAGTAGAGGCTTCATAGGTGAGATGTTTAGTATTGTATTATCACATCTTGTTGACACAGTTTGATTATGAATTTCCCATGAATTACATTATGTCTTTCGCACTTTGATTTATTTATGGATTATGATTATGATAGTATGCTAAGGGGTCTCTCGGACCTTCGTGGTTCAGGATGCCCATTGCAGCCAAGGACTCGGATCGGGTCATGAAAGAAGCTTAGCATGGTGCCCAACCATCGAATTCAGGGCTAAGTTTGTTGGAAATATTCTATCAAGCCCTGACTATCAGTTCTAGAGGTATGGCAGGCACTATCTTTAAAGGAGTTACAATGCCCAAGCACATACGCAAATGTACACGGTCTACCAAGTATTAAAGTAGCCTTAAAGAAAGCCAAGTATCAATCTCACAGGGACTTGATCTAACAACGATTCAATTCCAGTTCACAATTTAGATTCAATTGGTGCAAGAGTAACCAAAAGAGAGTTTGGAATATTAGAAATTGCAAGTAAAGTAAATAATGTGTAAAATAAAGTCTTGAAACAATCAATGGAGTAAAACCCAGGGTTAAAGCACTACCAACAATCATACTATGTTATTGAACTTCATTGATTAACTTTCTTATCTTGGTTGTTGATTCATAGGATTAGTCACATGATCATGGTCTCCCGACTCTAATCCTTTACGTAAGTTGGACCTTACAACTGCATCATTGAGCGGGGATGTAATAATCTAATTAAGTTCTTTAAGCTCTCATCTTATGTGTGAATCAAGTAAGGTATCTAAGTACATCTCTGTCCTAGACGCTAATTTGAATTCCTTAATTCACAAAAGAATACAAACAATAATTTGTTCATACCTATGTTCTATCTACCTATTCTGTCTCCCGAATTCACAAGTTTGACAATAAATGTATTTTTCGGGTGATCAATCCCTCAAATAGTTAAATCAAAGATGAACACACAACCAAATATGATAAGAAAAATAAATGAACTTAATTCAAAATAATAGTACTCATATCTTGGCTTTAACCCCGGAAAGGAGGTTTCTAGCCACTCATAGTCATAATCATGATCCAAAAGGTTGAATACATGATATAATCTAAAAGAAAACTAAAGGAATAATGTAAAAACCGAATAAAAATGTGTAGTAGAAGCTCCTTGATGTTACAAGACGTCCAAATATGACTAAAAACGTGTATAATGATGTATTTATAGCACAAGGGTAAGCCAACATTGTGTAGGACAAGGATTCCAACAATTTGAGAGCACGAGAGTAGAGGGGGCACCGCCCTAGGTATTGCACCACTCCAGCAAAGTCTGAGACTGCTGTAGATCACCGCTCCAGCCAAGGCTGAGCCAATTGTAGAGCCCCACTCCAGCCAGGGCGTCACGGGCGCATCGCCTCAACACACTGGAAGTTGCTTCCACGATTTTGGTTAAGTGTTGATCATCCAATCTTTCATCCCTTGAGGTGTGATGTATTTCCTATAGATTTCCAGCTTTTATATCATCAAAATATCATCATATTCAGCCCACAAATCTTCCTACATAATCACACACTATGAATTATAGAAAATTGCAACACAATATTCATGACGATGAATCAAAACAAGAGCTAAGACTAGGCTAGTTCATGTTAATCTTCAACTTATTGTTCCACCTCTACACTTAATAAATTTGAACCTTGTACCTTACAAACAAGTTGTTCCACTCATAATTACACATTTAATCCATAAAGAACTCTTTAAACACAATAGAATCCAATGGAACCAACTAGACACACAACTAGCTCAAGCTAGTAAAACTACTTTCCTCGATTGAACTCTAAATGACTCAATTAAGTAAAAACTTGTTTGGAATTAACTTTGAACATTGTAATCACGTACTTTAACACTTAAATGCACATTTATCTCATTATCAGCCCATATAGAATACGAATCATCCTCAAAACAAGGCTAAAATGACTAGAATAGTGACATTAGAATGCATAAATACACCCAACATCACCACCCCACACTTAAATCCTTGTTCGTCCTCGAACAAATCTTAACTATAAGTTTCATCAACTAAGGAGACTCTAAACTTCTACTACATGCAAGACACTCAAGCTAGTACTATAATGACTACATAGAATGCAAGTTTCTACATGTTACAACACTATTGAAAGCTCATGAATACTACTCCAAAACATCCTAGCCTCAAGAATTGACTCACCAATTGGCAAACTCATGCATATTGTTCAATCAAGGACATCATATGAATCACCCACATTCATCAAACATGTTCCCCTCATAACAAGACAGTTACCCATAATCATTCATAATTAAGCCATTTATAACACGATGGGTGTAAGAATCAAGTAATGCTTACTCTCGCAAGGAATTCACAGGTTACACACAATGAACCACAGGCTTTCCTTAGTTTAGTACTCCACTAATATTAGAATGATGAACTTAGGATCAATTAGGTCTTCTCTGGGTTGTAATGTAGGCTAAGGAACGGGTAGAATTTATTTTAAAATAATAGTGACTAACTTACCTAAGCGCTTTAATACATCACTTTTTACAATTAAAACCAATCTCCAACAACCAAATTACACCATTTTTGTCTATCCCTTTCTTTTGTTTTTCACCCCATTCTTATTAAGCTCATTTACATACACTATGGTAGGAGTATTTTATGCACAACTCATTCAATCTAAATAATTTTTTATTCTTTTCATTACTTAACTCCCCACCACAACACATAACAATTCTTTTGAACACCAATAAATATCACTTTAGGGCCTTCAATTTAACCTTTTTATTTTTTAATTTCATGCTCTTCACTTACTTAATTTTTCATTAAAGCGCTTAGGAGCTTTTTGGATAAAATTCAAGTCTATCAAAGAAGGGTATTAGGCTTCATATGAGGCTGCCAAAGAAAAATATAAAGGCTCAATGGGTTTTACTAATATTATGTACAAGGGTAGGTAAAAAAGAAGGTATAAAACAAGACTATCAAAGAAATATTGATATCATCTCCTAAACCCACACTTTTTATTTCGCTTTGCACACACACCAAGCAAGTTCTAGACATCACATACAATAAGGAATATACAAATACCTTACATCACACATGGCACATGCTCAACTCAATAGGATCATCATAGACTCCCAACCAAACAATTGCATGAATTCAAATTTAAGCCAAAAAATACAAGAGTCACAAACATGAACCTAGGAGTCTAAAAAGTAGTCATTCACTCAGTCAACATGCTCTTTACAATTAAAACCCTTGCATTATGTAATAAAAAATAGTCTACTGTGTTCCCAAAGTGAACTTAAAAGTAGGAGATAGAAATACTACCTGGGCCTCTAGGCCTAGCTAGTAGCATCTTTATACATTAATGGGATCCGCGGGACCCACACTTAGTTTTTGCTGTGCTCCATAGCTCAGGTTTTTGGTACTCAGACTTCCCATCAATATGCGACTCAATAAAAAACAAAAACTATGTGAAATAAAAACTAAAAACTAAAAATAAAACATACCTACTTAACTTGGGTTGCCTCCCAAGTACAACTGATTTAGTGTTGCGGCACGACCTCACTACAACTTAGTCATTTTCTTTCCTTCTCTTTCTCACACTTGGTCTCCATCTTCTTAGTCATTTTCTTTCCTTTTCTTTCACACACTTGGTCTCCATCTTCTTATTTTCTTCACCCCTCTTGGGTGTCAATTCTCAAGAGTACCTAATTTTCCAACTTTAGCCTTTTTAGGCTCATCGATCTCCATCTTATCAAGTTGTGGTATTAGAGGTTTTGGCTACTTAATGAGGGTGTCCGAAGAGGCTCTTGGTGGATTAACCACCCCAAACTCATCTGCTTCAATAATAGAAATCATGCATAAGTCTTCATAGTGGTATGGTATGTTAAGTGGTTCATAAAGTTTAAATATCGCCTCTTTCTCCTTCAACCTTAATTTTAGCGTACCCTCTCTTACATCAATTAAAGCTTTGCCCGTTGCTAGAAATGAGTATCCGAGGATGATTGGTACCTTTTATCATCCTTAAAATCAAGAATAATAAAGTCAGCAGGAATAATGAATTTACCAACCTTTATAAGGACGTCCTTTATTTTTCCTTCTGGGCGGCTTATGATCCCGTTTGCCAACTGCAATGACATAAAGCTCGGTCTAGGCTTTTCCAAGCCCAATGTGTTGAAAAATGATAGGGGAATCAAGTTTATACTTACCCCTAAGTCACTCAGAGCATGAACCTCTTCACTATTACCCATCTGAATAGGGAGGGTGAACCTCCTTGGGTCCTTAAGCTTCTTAGGCTTTTTTTCTGTCATCACAGCACTACAATCTTTAGTGAGTGATACTTTTTCCACATCCTACAACTTTACCTTATTAGCAACCACATCCTTCAAGTACTTAGCATACTTGGGCATACCCTGCAAAGCATCTAACAAAGGTAAGTTAATGTGAAGCTCTCTGAACGTGTCAAAAAACTTTTGAAATAAGCATCCTCATTTTCTTTTATTTGCCTTTAAGGGAAAGAAACTGGTGGCATCTGCTACTTCTCTGGTTCATCAAATTTAGTTTTCAAGTACTTAGACTTTCTTGGATTATCAGCAACTTTCTTGGTAACCTGTTGGGTTACCATGTCAGCATCTACCTCCTTAGTTGTCTTTGGAGGGTTCCTATGAAGCTCCTTACCACTCATCAAGGTGATTGTCATAACTTGTTTTGTATTTTCTTGTATCTTCTAGCAAACCACCTTGATGGTATTTAGTGCCTATTGTAACTACCCCAAATACAACTCGAAGCTTTTCTATGCTACTCTCTGGTTCTTTATATCAGCTATCAACTGTGTTTGATTAGCTAGAACTTGCTTTATCATATCTTCTAAGATGCTAGTTGACTGATTTGCTTGAGCATGTTGTTGCTGAAATTGTTGTGGTTGTTGGGCATTCCATGGTTGATTTAAAGGCTGAGATTTCCATTTCATGTTATAGGCATTACCGTAATTAGGCCTCTGAACATTGCCTACAAATATCACAGATTTTAGATTGATACACACATAGCAGCTACATGGACACTATTTCCACAGACTTTACACCAACTTAAAGCTTGTTGGATTGCATTAATTATGGCTGCAGGTTGTGCTTCTCCCAATTTTAGGCTGCTGAACTGAGTGTTTATCATATTTTGCAATGCCGTAACCTGACCTGATAAAGTAGTGTATTGGTCTACCTCCAACAAACCTATAAGGTTTTTGGTGGCACTCCTAGAATCACCATGCCACTCTAGATTTCCTTGTGCGATGCGGTTCAATAAGGTGTACAGTTCATCATAAGTCATCTCAGGGGCTTCACCACCTACGGCTGAATCTGACAAAATTTTTCCATTGTGATCAAGAGCCTTTACAAAAGTATGAGCGAGTACCTCATTGGACTGTTGATGGTGTGGACATTCCCGAAGAAAAGCCTTGAACCGCTCTAAAGCATGATAAAGGTTCTTGTCTAGCTTTTGTTTGAAGCACACTATCTCACTTTAAAGTTTCATAGTCTTACCAGATGGGAAGAACTGAATAAGGAATTTTCTGGCCATGTCATCCCATGAGGTGATTGAATTTATCGTTTCCACATTCAACCATTGTTTTGCTTCCCCAATCAGTGAAAGGGAATAACATCATCCTTACATAATCTACATTCACACTCGTAGGAATAAATGTGTCACTAATTTCTAGAAAATTCCATAAATGGACCTGTGGATATTCATGTGAAAGCCTAATGAACTGTTCACTGCTAATCAAAAGTTGTACCATATTTTGTTTAAGTTTAAAATTGCCTCCTGCTGTCATCTTCTAAAATAGGGAGGTCAAATTGGTTATAAGTGGGATTGTCACTTCTCTAACTGTCCTATCGGCTTTTTGTTCATCAGCCATGATGACAGGATTCTCTTGATCTTCAGCAATTTGAGGAATACAGTGGAGAAGGATTGCTTCTCTCCTTCATTGATGGAAAAGTTGCTCAGGTTTGGAACTTAGTTCAACTAAGTTCGGATCCCTTGCCATCGTAATACTTTGTGAACCTACTTTATGAAAGTACAAAACCAAGACCAAGCATAAAAACCCCAAATAAATCTAAAAAGCAAAATAAAAAATAAATAGTTGCTAATTGCAAGTCCCCGACTACGACGCCAAAAACTTGAGAGAGTCCAAATGCACACACAAGTGTACGTGGTGTACCAAGTAGTAAAGTTGCCTAAAAAAAGCCAAGTATCAATCCCACAGGCACTTGATCCAACAACAATTCAATTCTTATTCACAATTTAGATTCAATTGATGCAAGAGTAACCAAAAGAGAGTTTGGAATATTGTAAATTGCAAGTAAAGTAAATAATGTATAAAATAAAGTCTTGAAACAATCAATGGAGTAAAAACCAGGGTTAAAGCACTTCGAACAATCATACTATGTTATTGAACTTCATTCATTAACTTGCTTATCTTGGTTGTTGATTCGTAGGGTTAATTACATGATCATGGTCTCCTGACTTCTAATCCTTTACCTAGGTTAGAACTTACAACTACATCGTTAATCGGGGATGTAATAATCCAATTAAGTTCTTTATGCTCTCATCCTATGTGTGAATCAAGTAAGTCATCTAAGTATATCCCTATCCTAGATGATAAATTGGATTCCTTATTTCATTAAAGAATACAAACCATAATTCGTTCATACCCATGTTCTATCTACCTATTCCCTCTCCCGAGTTCACAAGGTTGGCAATGAATGTATTTTTCGGGTGATCAATCCGTCAAATAGTTAAATCAAAGATGAACACTCAATCAAATATGATAAGCAAAATAAATGAACTTAATTCACAATAATAGAACTCATGTTCTTGACTTTAACCCCAAAAAGGAGGTTTCTAGCCACTCATATTCATAGTCATGATCCAAAAGGTTGAATACATGATATAATCTAAACGAAAGCTAAAGGAATAATGTAAAAACCTAATAAAAATGTGTAGTAGCAGCTCCTTGATGTTCCAAGACGTCCAAAGATGATTAAAAACGTTTATAATGATGTATTTATAGCACAAGGGTAAGCCAACGCCGTGTAGGACAAGTATTCCAACAATTTGAGAGCACAAGAGTAGAGAAGGCACTACCCTAGGTATTGCACTGCTCCAGCCAAAGCTGAGCCTGATGTAGAGCCCGCTCCAGCCAATTTTGAGCCTTCTGTAGAGACCCTCTCTAGATAGGGCACCGTGGGCTCATCGCCTCAATACACTGGAAGTTGCTTCCATAATTTTGGTTAAGTGTTGATCATCCAATCTTTCATCCCTTGACTTATGGTGTAGTTCCTATGGATTTCCATCCTTTATATCATCAAAATATCATCATATTCATCCCACAAAGCTTCTCACATAATCACACACCACAAAGTAGAGAAAATCATAGCACAATATCCATGGCGATGAATCGAAACAAGAGCTAAGACTAGGCTAGTTCATGTTAATCTTCAACTTATTATTCCACTTCTACAATTAATCAAATTGAACCTTGTACCTTACAAACAAGTTGTTCCACTCATAATTTCACATTTAAACCATAAAGAACTCTTTAAACACAATATAATCCAATGGAACCAACTATGCACACAACTAGCTCAAGCTAGTAAAACTAGTTTCCTCGATTGAACTCTAAATGACTCAATTATGTACAAACATGTTTGGAATTCATTTTGAAAATTGTAAGCATATAATTTAACACTTAGATGCACATTTATCTCATTATCAACCCATATAGCATATGAATCATCCTTAAAACAAGGCTAAAAAGATTAGAATAGTGACAATAGAATGTATAAATACACTCAACATCAAGGAACCTTTATGAGATTGAGATAAAATATAGACTCTTTGATTTAGCTAAATAACTTAGGGTGGAAAACTTGGGAGGTTGATAGAGGTTCTGGCATTTATACAATTGGAGTTTCTAGTTAGCAGAGAAAGGATAAGGATACTGTACCTCAGGAGATTTCACTATTACAGATGAATGTTGGTGAGTTGGCCAAACAATTTGAAACAATAAATTCAACAAAGGTTAATGCAATAGGGGAACAGGGTACAGTTTTAAGAGTTCATGAATCGTAGTTAGAAAAGGAGGTAAAGTATTTAGATCATCAGTTAGCAGATTTTTAGGCCCAAGGACAAGGAAACCAAGGTTAAAACTATTATGATGATAGAGACGGTGACTGAAGATAGAGATATAATTATAAGGAGAAGGGAGATAGATACATTCCTTCTGGCAGACGAGATACGAAATCTAGAATGGAAGAAATATTGACCAAACTGGTGAAGGGGAAAGAAAGTTAGGAGGCTAGACTTAAGGAGATCAAGGTGGATTTTTTAGGTTTGACCCGAAAGGTTAAGTCTCATGCAACGGTTATCAAGCAATTAGAGCATCAATTTAGGTAGATGTTTACCACTTTGCATCAAAGGCAATCGGGTACCCTCTCAAGTAACACGGTGCAGATTCCTTCAAACATCCATTATTTTTTAGCAATCACCACTAATTGTAACGCCACTGCTAATGCTCCCCCTGTACCTACTATTGAGGAGTTGAAGATTGATAGCACTGAGAGTGATAAGACACCTGAGGTAGAGTCTGAGAAGTCGGTATGGGGTGATGATAACTTTGAGTATAATAGTAGTGAGGATTGGGTCGTCGAGCCTAATGATCATATGCACCCTTATAGTACGACCCATTTATTATTGTTAGTAAAAAATAATGAGGATCCCAGAGCAGTCACCATTCTATGTTCTATTGGGCCTTTTAATGTCAAACAGGCTTTATATGACTTGGTATTAAAATTAAATATAATTTCTTTGGTTGTGTAAAAGTTATTGAGGATAGGAGAACTCAAACCTACATCCATAAAGCTATTGATGGCTGACTCATCTGTGAAGAAACCAGTGGGTATTTTGTGTGATGAAGAAGTAAGGGTCGCATCCTTTATGTTCCCCACTAATTTCATGGTTCTTGATTTTGAGGTGAAGTTCTCAAGCCCCCATTATATTCGGTAGACCCTTCCTATCCACTGGTAGGGTGTTGATTTATATAGAATTGGGGGAGATAACCTTCAAACTAAATAATGAGCAAGTAATTTTTTGATGTGTCTATGGCAATACAACAACCATACCATATACGAATGGTGCTTGTGATAGACACTATTGAAGAGAATGTTGTTATAAATTCTAGTGTGCCAGATATACCAGGTGTTAAGGAGAGAGTACAGGTGACGTCTACACGACAATCAATTATTGAGACTAAGATGGTGATATTATATGAGTAGATCCGGTCATGGGTCAGGACTACAATAGAGACAACTTGTAATACCCCAAAAATCCAAACCAATGATAGAGTCATATTTCAAGATCATGCGTAGTATATTATAGCTCTTTGATAGTGGTATTAAGTTAGTTTGATATATGTTGAGGTCTCAAATAACTCCCAGCTATTGGATGAATTAAAATAATCCTAACCTATTGAAATTTTGATAGGAATGTTACCATAGTCAACTTCAAATGAGATCATCTTTTTATATACTTAGAATTTTCCAGCTCAAGACCCACCAAACTGTAGGAAATTAAATTACCTTTCTAACGATACCAATTTTGCCCAAATATGATACTCGAGTGAGAAGTTATGATACATTTAGTGAAACCAGTAGCTCAATACGAGAAGCACCGCATTGCGGTGACCCAAAGAATGGAGTTCATCCTTTTCTAGTGTGCCACCGCGATTGCCACCGCATCGCGCCAAGAGGAATTTTTGTAGTTATGAATTTCCAGTGAGGCACTGCAATAGCCATCACGTCACATAAAAAATCCAGTTGGGAATTGTCCATTTTTAGTGGCGCAACGCGATAACACCGCATCGCAATGATGGGCAAATGGGGTTTGTTAATTTCCAGTGGCCCGACGCGATTGTACCGCATCGCGCCAAAGCCAAAAATCAAGATTTCCAGTTCTGAGTTTTAATTTTTCCAAGGGCTTTTAAGTCTTGTTCATTCACCTTATTTAGTCCAAACATGGGATTTAAGTCCCTAAATATCATTTTACATCACTTTTAACAATTTTCCCCAAATTGAAATCACTTTCTCTTAGAAGAATAAACCATAGCCTCCATAATTCAAGAACAAATTTCAAGAATTCACCATCAATTCTCATGAAATCATTAACCCAGGTTTGTTAAGTGTTTATCCATGGGTTCCTTTCACCCATGGAGCCCAAGTATCCAATTTAAATACAAAGTTATGATCTTTTCAAGTTATTATGATTTTAAATTGTGATTTCAACCATGAATCTCCATGAATCTTGATTTTATATTATCCTTAAGTGAAATTGTTATTGATATCAAACCCCACATTTTTTAATGTTGTTATTTACTGAAGAATTAAATCATGATTAAGTGTTATTGATGTTGAAAACATGTTATTACTCCAAGTTTTATACTATTCCTATGTTTAGTTTAAACTATGCACTACAATTGTTTGATGAAATGCCTACAAGAATAAATTTTTGATAAAATGCTTTCATGTTATGTCCTCCAAGTTTAGTACTACTTTACTTTTATTGCTATAGAGTCCTGGGTGTTATGAAAACCCAAAAACTTAGTTATTTACTTAGCCTCAGTGTTTTCAGAATAGTCTCAGAATATGTCATGAGCATTACCAGTTTAGTTAGACATCATAATCAATAAACTTTGAATAGTTCAGTATTCCGAGTCAGATCAGTTGGGAGTAGGATTTAGTACCAAGAGAACCTAGGGATGAGGGATCACCTGCCAGTCAATGGTATGACCTTTAGTAGCAGTCCCTGCATTACAGAACTATGTAGCCAATGTAGGTTGAGATGTTAACCTGCCAGTTGAGGGTTGATATCAATAGGGTCCTGCCAGTTGAGGGTGACCCTTTGTCCTTTGGGACAACACTTTAGTGGATCCACACAGCCCGTGTTAGTACCCGCGGTATGCTACTAACACCCTTCAAACTGGGGTAACAAGTTAGACCCCAAATGTGCTCATTGGGGCATATCAGTTAGATGATAGCTCTCATAGTCTCAGTCCAGTAATCAGTTCAGTAATTTAGTTTCAGTTTTCTTGACCATAGCATACAGTTATCAGTCATTCATTTATCATATTTCAGTATTTTATTTTTACAAATTATATTCAGAATATGTTTTATGCTTGGTCATGTATCCTCAGTATTTATAGATTCCATGCATCCTCAAGATATATAGATTTGTACTTCATGTTATACATTTAGACAACTTATTCATGTTTATGTAACCATGCATGTCATCCTACCTCATTTATCATACTAGTACATTCAAAGTACTGATCACAAACTCTTTTCCTGCGCTATGATGTATCATATCATAGGTTCAGACGCTCATTTCCCAGATCATGCATAGACTTTCCGGATTTTTAGCAGCAGCAGCGGTGAGTCCTCATATTTCAAGAGCGGACCATATTTATTTCTATGTTTTTAGTTCAGTAATTAGTTGGAGTTAGTTGGGGCCTGTTCCATCAACTCTTATTCAGTCAGTAGAGGCTTTTTAGGCTAGTACAGATAGTTAGTCAGTTTTCAGACTTTAGTTGTCATTTAAGATATTTTTATCAGTATTATCAGTTTTATCTTACAGACTTATCAGATTTATGACTTAAAGCCTTATGGCCTATCAGTTGTTCTTCCGCATATGTTATTATATTATTAAGTACTCACAGCAGGTACCAGCTTATGGGTTAGCTTGTGGTCCCTTGAGACGTAAGCACCGTATGACATCCAGGGTGTACTATCGGGGCATTACAAACTTGGTATCAGAGCCTAAGGTTTTAAAGTATCCTAGAAATTAAGTTTGAAAATCGCATTAAGTAGATTCTTGTACATGGGTGTGAAGCACGCCACACTTATGGGAAAAATGCTATGAGGAATTTTGGAAAAGTTTCCCTTCTTTTAGTGTTCATATCGTGTGATTGAACATGATGCTCATGTTAAAATATCTATCTAATCTATTTTCCCTTCTGTTTACAGAATATGCCTCCCAAAAAGACAAACAAAAGAAGAAATGTTAACTAGCCAGTACCTCTGCTTGTTTAAGAAGATCCCCTGAATGAGCATGTTGCTCATGCAGAGTTCAGAGCTGCATTCACTACTCTAGCTCACTCTATAGCAGCTCAGAATGTTCGACCAGCTGCTTTTTTGGCCAACCCAGTGTCCAATACTATCGCAGCTAGGATTTGGGACTTTACCCTAATAAACCCTCCTCTATTTTTGGGATCTAAATCTGAAGAGGATCCACAGGAATTCGTAGACATAGTGCAGAAGGTAACAGACATTATGGGGGTGACTGCTTGTGAGAGTGCTGAGTTAGCTACGTATTAGTTGCAGGATATAGCCCCTACCTGGTTTAAGCAGTGGAAGGCATATAGAGGCACAGTTGCAGGGCCTATAGAATGAGACAATTTTGCTATAACCTTCTTAGATAGATTCTTTGTATTGGAGCTAAGGGAGGCTAAAGTGTTAGAGTTTATCAACTTGAGGTAGGGATATATGAGTATGAACGAGTATTTCCTCAAGTTTAGTCAGTTAGCTAGGTATGCTCTTTATGTGGTGGCTGATAGCAGGTCTAGGATGAGTAAGTTTATGTCTGGGGTATCTGATAGTGTGTTCAAGGAGTGTACTACTGTGATGCTAATTAAGGAGATAGACATATCTAGACTTATCGTCCATGCTTAACAAAATAAGCAAAAGAATAAGGAGAAGCAGAGAGAGAAGAAGTGGGCTAGAGCAAGTAGTTTTAATTTCACTCAGCCAAAGTCAGAAGGTGGTAACCATCCTCAGTTTCATCAAAAGTCTTTAGTCCCAGCTTCATCTTTAGTTAGTGCCCCAGTACCCAAGTTTAAAAATGATAATAGGGATAGAGCGTCAGGCTTTAAGTCTCAAGGTAGTGTTAACAGTGGTCGTACAAATCCTATTTATCAGAAATATGGTAGAAACCATTAGGGTGTTTGTAGAGCCAGTAGTGATATATGTTTTGGGTGTGGAAAGCCAGGCCACCGAGTCATGGATTGTCCAAAGAGTGGTCAGTAGGGTCAGTCCAGTCGTTCCCCAATTCTAGCCGACTGTCCAACTCATTAGGGTACCACTTCCAGTGCTATTAGTGGTCAGCGTCTAAACAGATTGTATGTTCTTCAGTCCCAATAGGATCAGGAAAATTCTCCTAATGTGGTCACTGGTATGTTGCTAGTCTTTTATTTACATGTTTATTCTTGACTAGACCCTGGAGCTTTTTTTCTTTTGTAACCCCTTATATAGCTATCATCTTTGGAGTCAGTCCAAAAATCCTAGTAGAGCCTTTCTCAGTGTCTACCCCAGTGGGTGTCTCTATTATAGCCCGAAGGGTATACAGAAACTGCCCGGTTATAGTGTCTTAGAAAGTCACTTCTATTGATCTTGTGGAGTTAGAGATGACAGATTTTGACATCATTCTCGGTATGGATTGGCTCCACTCAGGCTATGCTTCAGTTGATTGTAGAAACAAAGTAGTTCATTTTTAGTTTCCAAATGAACCAATCCTTGAATGGAGGGGTAGTACTACCGCACTCAGGGGTCAGCTTATTTCATACCTTAGGGCGAGGAAAATGATATCCCAAAGGTGTATTTACCATCTTGTCCGAGTCAAAGACTCCAATTCTGAGACTTCCCGAAGTGAGGGAATTTCCAGACGTGTTCCCTGAAGATCTTCCCGGAGTTCCTCCCAAAAGGAAAATTGATTTCGAAATAAACTTTCTTCTAGATATTCATCCTATCTATATTCCACCATATAGAATGACTCCAGCCGAACTCAAAGAGTTTAAAGAACAGTTTAAAGATCTTCTAGATAAGGGATTCATTAAGCCTAGCATCTCCCTATGGGGCACACCAGTTCTATTTGTTCGTAAGTAAAGTTCTCTTAGAATATGTATTGACTACCGTCGGTTGAACAAATTCATAATCAAGAACAAATACCCATTTCCCAGAATCGATGACTTATTTGATTAACTTTAGGGTGCCAGTTAATTTTCTAAGATAGACCTCAGATCTAGCTATTATCAACTCAAAGTCAGAGAAAGTGACATTCCGAAAATAGTTTTCAGAACTTGGTGTGGTCACTTTGAGTTTCTAGTCATGACCTAAGTGACATTCCGAAAATAGTTTTCAGAACTTGGTGTGGTCACTTTGAGTTTCTAGTCATGACCTTTGGTCTCACGAATGCCCCAGCAGCCTTTATGGACTTGATGAATCGAGTGTTCAAGCAGTACTTGGACATGTTCGTTATAGTCTTCATTGATGACATTCTTGTCTACACCCATAGCAAAAATGATCATGTAGACCACCTTAAAATAGTATTGCAGACTCTTAGAGCCCATCAATTGTTAGCTAAATTTAGTAAGTGCAAATTTTAGCTAAGATCAGTAGCTTTCCTTGGCCATATTATTTCTGGTGATGGCATTATAGTTGATCCTCAAAAGACCAAATCGGTGAGGAACTGGCCTAGACCCATTTCTCCATCAGATATCAAGAGTTTCTTGGGTTTGGCTGGCTATTACCGACGGTTTGTTGAAGGGTTTTTTTTATTGCATCCTCCATGTCTAGACTGACTCAGAAGAAAGTTAAGTTTTAATGGTCAGATTATTATAAGAAGAGTTTTCAGGAGTTGAAGACTTGACTCACCACATCCCAGTGTTGACTTTACCAGATGGTTCATATGGGTTTGTTGTGTACTGTGATACTTCTAGAGTTGGTTTGGGGTAGGTTTTCATGCAAAAGGGTAAGGTTGTGGCCTATGCCTCTAGACAGCTTAGGCCCCATGAAAAGAATTACCCTACCTATTACCTTGAGTTAGCAGCTGTTGTATTTGCCTTAAACATTTGGAGGCATTATTTGTGTGGGGTACATGTTGATGTGTTCACAGATCACAAAATCTTGTAGTATGTGTTTTCGCAGAAGGATTTGAATGTGCATCAGAGAAGATGGTTAGAATTGTTGAAAGATTATGATATTAGTGTTTTGTGCCATCCGGGGAAGGCCAATGTAGTGGCAGATGCCCTAAGTAGATTTTCTATGGGTAGTGTTGCTCATGTTGAAGATGATAAGAAGAAGTTAGTTAAGAAAGTTCATCAGCTTGTCAGATTAGGCGTTCGTTTGGTTGATTTAGCTGAGGGTAGCGAATGGGTTCAGAGTAGTTTGAAATGTTCTTTGGTTGCCAAAGTAAAAGAAAAGCAAGATAGGGATCCTAGTCTAGTGAAATTGAAGGAAGTTGGCCACAGATTATAAAGTAGAGGTTTTCTCCCAAGGGAGACATAGTGTGTTGCATTGCCAAGGTAGATTGTGTGTGTCGTGTGTTGATAAGTTGAGGGAGCGAATTCTTACAGAAGCGCATGGTGCGCGTTACTCTATTCATCTAGGGGCCACAAAGATGTACCGTAATCTATGAGAAATCTATTGGTAGAATGGGATGAAGATGGATATTGTAGAGTTTGTGGCTAAGTGCTCCACTTGTCAGCAGGTTAAGATTGAACATCAGAAGCTTAGTGGGTCGATGCAGGAGTTCAGTATTCCTACTTGGAAGTAGAAGGAAGTGAACATGGATTTTGTGACAGGTTTGCGTCGTACTTGCCAGCAGCATGATTCTATTTGGGTTATTGTGGATAGGATGACCAAATCAGCCCATTTCTTGCCTATCCATACTTTTTATTCTGCCAAAGACTATGCCAACCTCTATCTCATAAAGTTGGTTAGGTTGCACGGTGTTTCGTTATCTATCATCTCAGATAAAGGTACTCAGTTTACCTTTTACTTTTGGAAAGCTTTTCAGAAGGGTCTTGGTACCCAAGTTCACCTCAGTACAGCCTTTCACCCTTAGATAGATGGGCAGGCAAAAAGGACTATTTAGACCCTTTAGGATATGCTGAGAGCGTGTGTACTTGACTTTAAGAGCAGTTGGGATGACCACTTACCTTTGATTGAATTCGCGTATAATAACAGCTATTATTTTAGTATTTAGATGGCTCCGTTTGAGGCTCTCTATGGTATGATATATAGATCTATGATTGGTTGTTTTGAAGTAGGTGAGGTCGCGGTGATAGGGCCTGAATTGGTGTTTGATGCCTTAGAGAAAGTACAGTTGATTAGGAAGAGATTTAAGGCAGCCCAAAGCTGATAGAAATCATATACAATGTGAGGAGGAAAGATCTTGAGTTTGAGATTGGTAATTTCGTATATCTGAAGATCTCTCCTATGAAGGGAGTGAAGAGGTTTGGTAAGAAATGGAAACTTAGTCCCCAATATGTTGGCCCTTTCAGGATTTTAAGCCATTTCAAAAAAGTGGCTTATGAGCTTGAGTTGCTTGCAAACTTAGCATCAGTGCACCCAGTATTCCATATCTATTTGTTGAAGAAATGCATTGGTGACCCGGTTGTAGTTGTTCCCTTAGAAAGTGTAGATATTCAGAACGAATTGATTTTTGACCGCCTTCTCTTTCTTATACTCAGGCCTAGGTGAAAAATCGGGTCTGGAGGGGTTTTGGTATTTTGGTGAAGCGGATTGGCAATTTTGTGGAGCTTGCACGCGCCATTGCGGGTAAGAAGGGGTTTGGGCATATGGCTGCACACTATATACTGGGTACAGGGGTGGTGGAATGGAATATAAAGAATTTTGTAGAGGGTAGTAATAGTGGGGAGAAATATATGGAGCTTGGGCGTAGACTTAGGCTTGGGATTGGGGATAGGGGTGAGGTGGTCTTTTAGGATAGGAATGGGTTCCAGCTACGACAGTCGCCACATCCTCTTTCTTCTTTTTACCTTCGAATGCGCCAGATCCACCTTGAATTGCTTGTGTGGTGGCTTTCAATGCGGCAAAACTCACTATTTGGCCGGTCTTGATTCCGTCCTCTATCATCTCCCCCAATTTGAGGACTTCAATAAAAGACTTTCCCATTGTCGGAAGTAAATGTTGAAAATAGGTCTCATCCTGTGCCTGAATGAAAACCTCTACCAACTTACTTTCTTTCATTGGAGGCTTTACCCTGGCGGCCTATTCACGCCACCTTATCACATATTCCCTAAAACCTTCAGTGTTTTTATTCTTCATATTGACCAAGGATTTTTTTTCTGGAATCAGGTTGATGTTATACTGAAAATGTTGCACAAACTCAGAAGCTAAGTCATCCCAGCTGTTCCACTTGTCGATATCTTGATCGATAAAACATTCTGAAGCTAGATCAGAAAGACTCTCGCCAAAGAAAGCCATGAGCAGCTCTTCCCTTTCTCCTGCAGCCCTCAATTGGTTGCAATAACATCTCAAGTGTGCCACGGGATCACCGTGCCCTGCATACCTCTCAAACTTGGGCATTTTAAAATCGAGGGAAAGGTTGATGTCTGGGAACATACAAAGATCTTTATAAGAAACACTCTTATAACCTCTGATTCCATGTAAATTCCTCATGGCCTGTTCTAAACTTTTCAACTTCCGCGCTATGGATTCCTGTTCCTCTGTTGAGACAAGTTTATTCGTATCAAATAGAAATACATGTGGCTGAGTATACCCATACGGTTCATTCATTCTCAAAGTAGGCTCCGGGGAATAATACTGACTATCTAGAACCTTCAATACTGGCTCACTGGCAGACCGAGGAAGCCCCATTGTCGGACGCACAACATATGTGGGAGCTTCAGGTGGTGGCGGACCCACGAATATCGATGTGATCGGTGGCGTCGGCTGAGCAGCGGGTCTTGATTGGGGAGCTGCCAAGGGCACACTAGAACTGCCAGGATAATAATATCGCAGAGTAAATCCTGGCACGTGCGCAGGTGACTCAGTAGGAGAAGAGAATTGCGCCTAAGAGAGCGGTGGGCAATTAGAGATATTGCCAAGACCTTCAAGGAGAGGAGGAGGTATTCCACTGGCCCATGCCCGGTGCAAATCTATCAATTGTTGCCTGAGCCTTACTACCTCATCATTGTGTTCTGAACTTTCTTCCCTGTGATCCTGATCCGGGTCAATGAGCGAATTTTCAATCTCCCTGCTAGCCATGGCGAGCTTTGCTTTAGATCTAGTGAAGTATAGGTGACTAGCCAGAGTGCTGCAAACCTACCACTGTTATCTGAAAGAACATGCTCATCAAAGACGACATCCATTAGGATTAGGGCACACAACAAGCATGGGAATCATATTGGTAAAACTGTCCTAAATTCATGTTCATTTCTACCAGCTTTTGAGGGTAGCGAGGTCATTTTAACATCATCCCAATTTTTATCTACACCTATTTGCTTCTTTCCTCCAAACACACCTCTTTTTTCTCCCTCTTTTCCCTCTCTCTTCTTTTTTTATTTTTTCGTATCAGTCTCTATTCTTTCCCTTTATTGTGTCATCATCCTTTCTTTCTTTTCTTCTCTCGCTATCTACCTTCATTTTATCATTCTTTCTGGCTTTTGTTTTTTCTTTAAAAGAGGAAAAATAATGAAAAACAACAAAACAAAATGATTAGATTGAACCCAAAAGTAGGTTGCCTGCGTATCATGTTGTATATGAATCAGATCTTGCGTAGTTCGGGCTGCATATGCATAAACATCACACAATTGAAGGTTTTTTTCACGAAAAACAAAAACAAGTAAAGAAAAGAAAAATGTAACATCATAACATTTCGATGAAAGAAACAACAAAACATACAACGAATTTATGACCACTTTAAAACTAAACAACAAATACAAAACAACATTCTAAAGCCCTAATGACATGCTTGCAATTACTAATAAAGACCCAAATATCAAAAACAACTTGACTCCGACTTAACACAGACACCACCCTACAATGACAGAAACATAAAAGACTCAAAACAACATAAAGATAAGACATGTTCTTTCAAACTGGTGCTCTGTGTAACGTCCCCGGCTGAGATGAACCCATCTCTGAAGTCCCCTCTTTTCCACTCAGACTTTGCAACATATCCTACAACGATGTTTTGATACCGGGGAATAAATTTCTCGCCCGTATTCCCGCCTCTTAGAGATTACACCCACAAAGGTTTCTTTGACACCCATCCACAGTTATGATCAAATGTGACAACTGAACTCTCAAAAACTCCACCTTGGCACCCGGATCTTCCCCCTCATCATCCTCTACCATGATTGATTCCCGTATTCGCCCTCTAAGTTGGGCTGGTAAGGGTCTACTAATGCCACGGGGCAAAGATTGTAGCCAGATTTCATAGTTTTGAGTGCATCCTGGATTTTTCTCGAGAGTATCGACACCTAGCTTTATTGTGTTATTCCAGAATTGATCATATTTTCTTTCCCCCATGGTTTGGTCTTTAAAGTACTCTACATCCTTTAGAAGGTCCATTATTGGGGGGACGTCTTGCATCCTACCCAACTGACGCATCAGCCTTCTTGGACTGTAAGGCCTAGTGCAGTTAGGTCTTATCAAAACTAGAAAGAGTTGCATTTGAGATCCAATCAAGATTTTCTTAGGACGAAACCACATATAGCACCAAAGAATGTTGTTCGAAGTTCTTGATTCGAGAAATTCGATCCAAGAATTGACTCCCATAGGAAAAGAAAATTTGTTAAAACGTATTCTCTCTTGAATAGCTTGCACTCGATCATTCAGACAACGGTCGATCACATCTGCTTTAATCAAAGAAGGCGTATGCAAGTGCTCCATCATCCACAACTGCAATATCAGATTACTCCTCTCAAAAAATCGTACCCCTCCTTACTTTAGTTAAAGCCTTATATATTTCTGTTAAGATCATTGGTACAATGGTGACCTCATCTTTTTTCTTGAATAAAGCTATCACTATTGATTGTAGACGATTATTGATACTCCTCTCATCTAATGGAAACACTAAGATACCCAACAAAGCCAGACAGAAAACCTCAAGATGACGTTGTTACCAAATTTTTTTGGTAGTATAGAATTCATCCCAAAAGTAGTCGAAACCCTCTAAGGACCCAAATCTAGCAAACAAATAGTCCAAGGAAATCCAAGATTGTTTGAGACATCTCAAATGCTTGTTATCTTTTAATCCACAGAGTCGAAGGAATTTCTTACGAGTATGATTGCGGGCTAAAATCATCTATTGACCCATGTAAGTCAACCAAAACAAACGAGACACTTCTGTCAGGTTAGGAGTCAATTCACAATTTCCAAACCTAAACACCAAATTATTTGGATCCCAGAAAGTCAACGCAGCTTCTATTAGGTCCGGATGAGGCGTGAGATCCATGAGTGCTACAAGATTGCCTAACACTTTCCTCACTTCGTGCTTTTCAGAGTAATTGAACGTGCCCCACCACTTGATCAACTTTTTGGGTACCTTGACAACCATAAGGTCTCTAGACTTTGTGGACAAATCCATCCTGTAGTAGCAGATAAGAAATTATCTCAAAAATTTGATAAGAGCAAAAGGTTCCCAACCAATGGGAATTTGATGCGGACATACATCGATGGGACAGACCGTTTCATGACTCCAAATCGCCGAACAATAACACTGAATAAAATTAGCCTACTTGGCTAACAACTCTAGGTTACGGGATAAAAGACCTAGCCTAAGACTACGACGAAGGCCAAAATAAAGATTACCGGACCCACCGAGGGTTGCCTACGTATCCCGCCCCGAGGGACGGGAATCAGGTATGCATAGTTCGTCCATATTGGACAAATAAATATTAACTAACAGCCTGACCCTAACTTAAGAGACCCAACCGAAGACCGATGAATAAAAGAAAATTAAAAAAAAATTGGGTTTTTAATTTGACACCAACAACTATGAAAGAAAAATCTTTTTTTTTTGAAATTTTTGAATTATGAATGCGTGGTAAAGGAATAAAAAGATTTTTTGTTTTGATATTTTCGTTATATGAAATGTACAAAACTTCTACCATTTTTTTTATTATATATTTTTTTGCATTTTCCTTTATAAAACCTCCTATTGTAAAAAAAAAAAATCTTTTTTTTGAAATTTTTGAATTGTGAAAAACAAAAGCCATGAAGAACTCTAAAAACTACAAAACTCTTTTTCGGACTAATTTTTTTTTCCTTTTATTTTTTCTTTTTTTTTCACACAATTTACTTTCTAACACATGCTTTACCCCACATCAGTCTGTCAAATAACCACGTTATCCTCAAAGATGCAACATTTAGCACGTAGGAATGCTTTAGAGGTAAGTCTCCTACAAAGGACCAAGTGGACCCGCTAGGTCTCAATATGATGCACATAAGCATGACCTAAAGGCTGACCTACGCTGGGGTTCACTAACAAGGCCGTTCGAGGGAGCATATGGTCGATAGTGGCTGCTTAGCTTTCCACCTACTCCATACATCCAACGGCTCCCCCTAAAATAAAGGTGACTCAACTAGAGTTCGTGCGCACGACGTGCGCTCCAAGACTTGTTGCGGAAAGAATGACTCGGGTTATGCACATGATGTCAGATATAAAAGTGGTAACACATAGGATAAATACTGTAAACAAAGAGCACGAAAATACACAAAAGTGAAAACACAAACAAAAATCACAAACAATGCTTATACACTCGTAATGCCAAACAAAGTCGATACGACTCCAAAAAAGCTCGGATTCTGAAATTGTCCCCAGCAGAGTCACCAGAGCTGTCACACCCCTTTTTTTCAACTCCAAAAAGATTCATTTTAAATTTTGAAAGGGTTTTTATTATCAAAGTGACAAAATATTGAAAATTTGTTTCAAAAAAGGATTGTTTACATTTTTTATTCAGAGTCGCCACTTGACATAATCCGGTGTGCCAAGTCACCTTTGAAAGATCCTTTTCAAAATAGTTTGACTCTTTAAACTGGTTTGTGAATAGAGATTTCGGCTAAAGAATTCTGTTGACCAAGAGGAAGGTGTTAGGCACCCCTCGATCCCCGTGTTCGATCATGGTCGTTTGATAGAGTGTATCGGCTAATTTGGCACTACGAATGTACAAAACACACAAAAACACGTAAAACAACCAAACAAACACACAAAACAAAATAAATCCAAAGTAAAATGTTCAGTCCAATTATACAGTCCAAAATAAATAAAAGTGAGAAAATAAATCCTATCTAACCTACACTAATCCTAACTATGCTCCTGTACTTTACCCGATACCTTGGGCCTTCATCACGATCATCTTCCGCCAACATAATACATCAGGGCATTCCCCGATGAGCAAATACAAATGGTTTCGGGGCATTCTCCAACTAAATAAGTACATTTATTAATTTTTTTGTGCGATAAAATAGAACGAACCATTCACACACATATTCAAAACACTCAACAAATCGTTACTCCTAAATTTGCCTACCCCCTACCGTTTTCCTAACAATTCACATCCTAAAACATGATACTATTGAACTTAACAAAGTCGACGTTTATTCCGAATCAAGCCATCGTCACTGAACCAACATAAACCGATATTCACTTTTAACAATTTTCAATCTTTTCCCCAAAATCCAACTTAACCCCAAATTCACTATGTGATTAATATGCTTCACACCAAGATCAACAATTAAATAACAACGAATAAAATTATCTCAACCAAAAATCATACCATTCAAAATAAGAGAGATAAAGAGATATAGAATTGGACCTCAATTGTTGGTTTTATTCCAAACAAGCAGTGATGGATCAAAATCACGGAGCAACAGAACCTCGACCCAACTGGAACCTCAACATCGAACCCGCAACTCGAACAAACAAACCCAAATCCGAATTAACCCGAATGAACCAACTGACCCATTTTATTTTTTTGATCGTTGTCAGATAGAATTTGGTCGGAATAGACTAAAATAGCTCGGATTACGCCACTCTGTTCGCTGGCTCACCATTTTCATCTAAAGTTCAATGGGAAACTGAGAAAAGGGGTTGGGAGTCGCTGTTGCGCACCACCGGAGCTCCGAAGAGCTCAGACAATGGCGAGAAGCAATGAAGACGGACCAGATTTAGGTCGCTCTCAGGCAAAATTCACTGGAGCAGTACTCTTTTCCTCTTACCGATGAGTGAATCGTGAAACTGGTTAGGTGTGTGTGAGTTTATCTCCTTCGTACATTTTTTCCTTTTTCTCTCTTGATTTCTCCCTCTCTCTCCCGATCTACGTGTGTTGCTGTGGTGAGGGGAGTGTCAATCCAAAAAAATAACAGTGTGGTATGCGTATATCGTGTGAATTCTTCTCCTGTGTGTGCTCTGTGTTCAAGAATATATAAAAATGGAGGATTTTTGTTGTGTCTTCTCTGCCTATGGATAAGAAACCATTTTCTTCATGTGGTGGATGAATATGCGATGCTCTGTGTGTGTGAAATCTCGTGGGCCCCCCGGAAGATGCTCCCCCTTTTCTTTTCTATTTTGTTGTGTATATATGGTATATGCAGATAGTGAGTGGAATTGTGAGAGTGGGTGGGGCAGTGGGTACACGTGGGTAGGGGTGAGGGGCTATGAGGTGGAGGTAGGGAGAGGTAGTTAGGATAGGATTAAAACAAGATAAAATTTGTTAGGAATTTTATCAAGAGTTGTTATTTTTGTATTTTTTTAGGGTATAATCACATGAACGAGGGTACGTGATAAGGGTGTTGAGGGTAGGGGTATGGGTAATGTGTCTTATTTTAATTGAAAGGGTTGTTAGGATGTTAAAAAGAATAAAAGTTTGTTAGGGATTTTGTTGAGAGTTATTTTTTTGAATTTTTGTGGGATTTAATTACATGGGTAGGATAAGGTAAAAATGGGTAAAACGATATCGGGAGGGACGAAATTACATGTCTACAATCGCCAAAATAAATGGAGAGGACCGAAAAAAATTGCCGGCAAGTATTTAAACACTTCATAAAAATTTCGAGTAAGTTCGAAAAAAAAAATACCTAATACACTCTTGAACTTTGAAAATTTCACTTATTTTAAACTATAAAAAAATTATAATAATTCTCTTATATTGGACTAAAAAAAATAGTTATTATTGTCGTGTATGTTTTTTCTCTCTCTCATTATTGTCATAATTGTGTAATATATTATATATTGAAATCATTTTACACGTACAAAATTGAAAAACCATAACTTTGAACAAGAAAATTGACATGGTGTCAATCACACTCTTCGTGTTGTAATTGAATTGTAGTACTCCATACTAACTAGAAATAAGGATTTATTTTCTATTTTGTGTTCGGATTAAAATCTGATTAAATTTGAATTTGCCATATTATGGATTAACGTGCTCCAATGATTCCATACTGAGGATTCGCATCCAATATTTCTAATTAAAGATGAAAAAATTCTTATAGCTCCACTAAGTCGATGGATGTGGTTTTTATAATGTAATTTTACTTTCTTTATAAAAACATATCACAATAAGTGCTAGAGCATCACCTACCCAATAATCGAATGCTACTTAGAATTATATGACTCGTTTATCTTTATCTAATGCTGGTGTCCACCAATAAATTATTATTACTGTATGGAATTTAATAGTCAAATCAACATAAAAATAGTTAAAAGTTTGATTCAATAAAAATATAACAGTAATTATTATTATAATAATAATAATAATAATAATAAATTTATATATATATATATATATATATATATATATGTTATACATATATATATATATTATACATATATATATATGTTATAAATGTATTTACATTATAGTGAATGTCTATCAAGATCTAATAAGATCTGTAATAAGATCTAGTTGATATCTATCAGGATTTGAAGTATTGTCTTTTAGTCAGAAACTAGGAGTATTTTCCTCTATAAATAGAGGGGTTTTGTTCATTGTATTCTCAATCAATATGATCTCTCATCTCAAGAGAAACAAAGAATTTTCTCCTCTTCTCTCTCTATTTATTCTTGTTCTTGCTTTATATTTTCTTATTCTTTCTTTTATATTTCATAACACGTTATCAGCACGAGACTCTGCCAAACAAGGTAAGATTATAAATCTAAACGTAATTTCAAGGTTAGTAATTCCTTATGTTATCTGTCTTTTGCTACTAATAATATAATTATTATGAATATGAGGAAAAATAATTGGTTTGGAACTATTTATGTTTTAAATTTATTCCTTAAGAACAATATTATCAAAAGAGATGATAATATGTTGGGTTCAAGTCTCACCGATTTGTGCCTAAGACACCTTTATATGGATAAGATATTGAGTTTGAATCTCAATACACCATATTGATGATATTATGATGGCTAAGGCAAAATAATATATTTTTGATGAAAAGTCGTTAAACATGTCCCGTCAAATATGTTCCATTCCTTGAATTGAATGTGGTAGCAATAAATCATATGTATGCCTCAATTTGATTTTGTAGTAGCTATCATAATTTGATACACTTAAGGCATGATTATATTTCATTCCTGGAGAATAAGAAGCTTATTAATTCAAATGTGCACTTGATTGTGATGGTATCACAACTCACCTCCGGAAGAGGTTGAATAATTGAGAAAAGTTATTTTGAAATTTACTTCTGAAGTAGTAAATCTGAAATTTATTCATGTAATAGTAAATCTGAAATTTACTAAAGAAAAAAGGTACATGTCATGGTAAACTTGGAGTTTACTAGTATAAGAGTTCATAAATTGATATGAACGTTTGCGATATCCCAAAGATGTGCATACTGAGTATGTAACATATATTGAAGAATTAGAAAATTCTCCATTACTTTTAATGTTGCTTGTTCTCATAATAAGTTGGTTGGACCAACTAATATTAGGATTGGATTCCTTAAAATCTGAAAAGTATAAAAGGTGAATATTGGTCTGTTCACCAGTCATGTGATCTATAAAGATGCATCAATATAAGATGATCACATGTGTGTTTATTATCCTACAGTTTGACATTCATAAAGTTGCTTGCTCAATAAAATTAAGTTAAGAGCAAAACTTTCAGATTGTGCAATCAAGACAATTTATCTTGATGATCATGGTTTAGCATTGAATGCCTTCAATAAATAGTTAAACCATTGAGAACAAAAGTTTCATGTGTTGGTTTGAAATATTATAAACAAAAGTACTTGTATGCATCAAACCAATAAATTATGATTAATTTCCCCTCAAAGTTGGTTCTAAGTCAGGAATCACACGTTGTCCATCTAATAGTTAATGTGTTGTATACGATTAATGAATATACCATGATGCACAAAGATGGATTCCATAAAAATAAGGAGGATGTATGTTAGTTTTCCTAATATAAGGGGGAGATTATAAGCAGCTAAGAAATATGTTAGGAATTATCATAAGATCCTCATTCAAAAGATAATTCAAGTCAAATGTTGAAAGTATCTCATGCTTAAGCTGTGTGTGCTCCTATTTTGTGTCCCTAAAGGGCAAAGTCTATGCATGCGTGAAGCATGGAAGATTAATCGGTTCTAAATGAAATAATTGTTGAAAAATAAGGAGAAAATTATCATAATAAGAAGGCAATGTGCTCTTGAAGAGCCTATGACATACCACTTCATGAAACCTTATGAGAGATTTAGGTACCTGAAAATAATAAAGTGATGAGATTTTAAAATGTTATGTCGCATTGTGAACCGATACGAAATGATTTACCATCAATGATATCTTTGATACAATATTGGCGCAATATTGTAAAAGATTACGAGGATCTGAATTCTATGTTAATTTAAGCATGCTGACGTAGAAACATTTATCAAGTGACATGAAAGAGTGCATCTTGGTAAGTGAAAACTTATTTGATTTGCATTCCACACTCTTGAAGATGTCACACATACAATATTGAATATTGTCACTTAACAAAATACATCTTGCAAATACTACAAGGCCTGATATAGCCTTTTCGATTAATTTGTTAGCGAGGTATAGTTTTGCTCCTACTAAGAGAAATCGAAATGGAATCAAGCACATGATCTTATATTATTCTAAAGATTGCAGTCTCAATCTTATTGATTATGCTGATGCTGGGTATTTAATTAACTCGCATAAATCTCGATTTCAAATAGGCTATGTGTTCATATGTGGGGATACTGTCATATCTTGGAGATATACAAAGCAGTCTATTGTAGCCACTTCATCGAATCATGTTGAGATAATAGCTATTCATGAAGAAAGCCGAGATTGTGTATGATTGAGGTCCATGATACATCTCATTCGAGAAAAATGTGATTTAAAATATAACAATGTGCCCATAATTTTATACAAAGATAATGCAACATACATAGCACATCTTAATGGATGATTCATAAAAGAAGATAGAACAAAACACACTTTTTCCAAAGATTTTCTATATACATGAGCTACAAAAGAATGGTAATATTAACGTGCAATAGATTCGTTCAAGTGACAATGTGGCTGATTTATTCACCAAATCTTCTCCAATTGCAATTTTCAAGAAGATGCTGCACAAGACTGGGATGCAAAGGTTCAACGATGTTTCCATTAGGGGGAATTGATACACGTTGTACTCTTTTTCCTTTTCAAGGTTTTGTCCCATCGGGTTTTCCTTGTAAGGTTTTTAATGAGGGAGCCTATATGCGTATTGTTAGAGATGTGTACTCTTTTTATTTCACAAGATTTTTCCCCATTGGATTTTTTCTAATAAGGTTTTAACGAGGCACATTATCTATTTAGACATTCAAGGGGGAGTGTTATAAATGTATTTACATTATAGTGAATGTCTATCAAGATCTAATAAGATCTGTAATAAAATCTAGTTGATATCTATCAGGATTTGAAGTATCTGTCTTTTAGTCAGAAACTAGGAGTATTTTCCCCTATAAATAGAAGGGTTTTGTTCATTGCATTCTCAGTCAATATGATCTCTCATCACAAGAGAAGTTTCTCCTCTTCTCTCTCTATTTATTCTCGTTCTTGCTTTATATTTTCTTATTCTTGCTTTTGTATTTCATAACAATATATATATATATATATATATATATAAAGCAAAACTAAAAGCATCAGAAAAAGGAAAATGGCAGCATAAGAATAAGCCACGTGACAATTTTAAGACAAAGTTAAAAATATTGTAATAAAATTGAATTAAAAGATTAAGTATTTGGACCTTAAAAAAAATCTCTAATTAAATTTATAGATTATAGGATAAATATGCATTTTATATGAAAAAAATTAAGGATAAGCAAAGAATAATAAAATGATCTTCTTATAACAAATTGATATGATATACTATTTAAATTTAAACATAAACAAAATTTAAATGGAAATGAAATTTCTAACTTTTTAACATCTCCTAAATTTATACTCCCTCCATCCGAAATTATCCGTCCCAAATTTTCTAATTTGATTTTCCATTTTACTTGTCTTTTTTCATTAATCAAGAAGAGACAATTTTTTTCATGTTTTACCCTTTGCATTAATTACTTTTTCTTTAAATTAAAATGTAAACATCATTTAATAGAGGTACTATGGTAAACGTAATGCCTCGAGTCTGGTACCTCGAACGCTACACGATGCTAATAATCCCAAAGGACCACTAGCTAACCCATGACTGATACCTGCTGTGAGCTCTGCATAATTATAATACTGTAATAACAATATAACTGAATAAATACAGAAATCTGGCGGAATATCTGCCATAAAGTTCAAAGATGAATAATACTAAGAAAAATAATGTCTGAACAAGGTATAACAATACCAAAACTGAAAACAACTGTCTGAAATACTCTAGGCTTTGGAGTTGATGGGACATGTCCCCAACTAACTCCGACTACAGAAATAACTAAGTACTGAAATAATGAAACAATTAGGTCCTCAAACTATGATGACTCACCACTGACTCTGACTGCTGATATCTGAGTTGCTAAGTGCGATCGAAAACTTGAGCGTCCGAACCTATGGTATAAAACACCATAGTGCAAAAAAAAGTATGCGTCAGTACGTGAGAATGTACTGGTATGCAAAGTGAGGTAAGGCTGAATGCAAAGGTTCATATGCATGAACTAAAACTAACTGAATAACATGAACATAACTGCGAAACTGAAGTCATAAGGATTCCGAATACTAAGTTTACTATTAATGTGAATTACTGATAAGTGATATAACTGATAACTCAGTGACTGTGTCTGACAGTCCTGATGCTAATGGAACTAGCTAAGTTTCGTACTGAGCTGAGTGAATGTAGCTGACAGTCCTAATTCAGTAGAACTATCTGAATTCTTTACTGAACATTGAAATTGAGACTGTGGGAGGTAATCATCTAATCGACATACCTCTTTTCTGAATAGAGTTGGGATCCAACCTATAACCCCAGTTGGAAGGGTGTCAGTACCGTGCCACGGGTAAAGACAAATGAAGAGATACCCTCATCTGGAAGGTGCTCTAATGATAATGTTGAAACCCTAAACTGACAGGTTAAAACACCTCATCAACCCTCATCTAGCAGGTTCGATGTCTCAACCTACGCTAGTTACGTAGTTCTAGAATGCAAGGATTGCTTCTAAGGATCATACCCTCTGCTAGCAGGTGAGTCCCCATGTAACGCCCCGATTTTCTGAACCAGAATGCTACACGGTGGTCATGACCCCGAAGGACCACAAGCTAACCCATGACTGATATTTGTACCTGTAACTGTATAGTATACATATAAAATATGGAAACATAAACAAAGAGGGCAAAAGGTTCAATCTTGAATAATAAAATATCTGAAATAAGGTGGTATCACAGTACCAAAAGAAAACTAAAAATACTAAAGTCTAAATCTAAAAACTCTATAATTTTCTGAAAGCCTCTAATTTGTCTGAATAAGGAGTTGAAGGAACATGTCTCCAACTAACTCCCTAAACTAAAAATAAACTGAAATACTAGAATAATAAATGTAACGACCATGTCCTCGAAAGATGAGGACTCACTGCTTACTAAAATGCTACTGCTGATCTGGAATCTGCACCTCAGAACCTATGGTGTAACATAAAAAGAAAGCACCATAGCACAAATGCGTCAGTACAACTAAAGTACTGAGTATACGTGGGGGTAGGCTAAATGCATGGGGTTTATATGCATGAACATGCTGACTAATATAAACGTGAGAATACATACATACATAACTGCTACTGAACTCGTGGAGATACTGACTACTTGAGTTTGAATTCTGACAATATGAGTTTCGTGATATTGAGATACTGAATTATTGATAACATGGATGACTGTATCTAACAGTCCTAATTCTAGGGGAAACTATCTAAGTTCTAAACTGTATCTGAACATCTACGTCTGAGATCAGTCCTAGCTAACGAGTGATCTCTGAAACTGATAATGAGAATACTTGACTGAATTTGAGATTGAGATCAAGCTTGTCTGTCGGGTGACCTCTAGATCTAATAATAAGCATCTGAATATGGGACCAAGCCTATCTGGCGAGATGGTCCAAGAATCAATTGAACTATCTGAGTTTCTTACTGAGATCGATGACTGTATCTGACAGTCCTGATTCCTGATTTCTACTCTGAAGACTGATACTGAAATTGTAACTATAACTGTGACTATGAGAGGTAGTAACCTAATCGACATACCCCAATACTGTATTGGTGGGGTCCAATCTTTGCACTGATTGGAAGGGTGTCAATACCTTGCCACGGGTAGAGATCTCTACTACAGTCAAGCCTCTCTGACGGGTGACCCTGAAAATAAAATCAAGCCTAAGGCAATATAATAGTTAAGTATAGCCTTAATCTGATGGGTGACTCCTATCCTGCACTGGCTACGCAATTCTAGAGTACAGGGATTGCTGCTAACGGCTCTTCCTTTATAACGGGAAAAATCGCCATCCCTGCACTCGCTCAGTGCTAGTCCCTACTCCCAACTGAAAGACTCTAAAAAGATTAACTGCGCTGAACTAACTAACTGAACTGATTAATAAAATTATTAACTAAGCTGATAATATTTTCTTAGCTGAACTAAGCTAAATTCACTGAGTTTCGTTGACTGACGGAAAAGCTACTTGAGATCTGAGGTCTGACTGAGAGTACTGAAACTACTAGGACTACTGAACTACTGAGATTTTTGAGTTTTTCTGAGTCACGTGACTAACTGAAATCTATGGAGCATAGCTTGACTGAGGATGTCTTGAAACATGACACTAGCTCTAGGCACACAACTATAGTTTTCGGGTACAAGTACCCCCAGGAATCGATGGAAGGAAACTGACACACATGACTGACTTGATCATAATAGTAGAGTCCACAATAAGGATTTCATAATAAGAATGATTCTCAACAAACTATCACATGATCGAGAATGCACACAACATGTATATACTTGCATGGCTTCAATAACATGGTCATTCCATATCACAACAATATCATGAGCATCTTATACAACATCTTCAATTCAAGACAATAGCATGAGGATCACGTTGAACATAAACTTAGAACATGGAATAGTCATTTAGGACTTATTATGTCATAAAAGCATGATTTCTATTCCCTTAGGTATTTTCACAAACACCTTACATGCACATCTTAGGCATAGGTGGATTCATCAAGATTACAAATATTCAACCACCAATTTCACATATTTATACATTAAATACCACCATATCCTCACACAAAACATACAAAGATCCCATCTTAGGCATCATCAAACTCCAACCACATGAACATCAACCACCAACAACATAAACATCATAATACATAATTTAGAAGATGGTTCTTGTGCTTCATGGATGAAAGGAGTCCATAAATCAACTCACGCATACCTTAGAAGGAAGATTCTTGATGATTGATGGAGGAATTTCCTTGAAATTAGATCTTCAAGATTAATTATATAACCCTAGTTATTTTTCCCTTTTAGTGCTCTTGGATGATGAACTTAAGATGTTAGTAGGGTTGTAATATAATTAGAAGCTATATATTTTGTGGGGTTAAGTTTAGGGATGTGTAAGGAGTGTTACAAGGCTTAATACCCTCAAAATAACTCAAAACGGAGTGCTTAAGTCACTTGAAACCATAAGATATGCGCCGCATATGATATTGCATATATTTACATAGGCGCCGCATATGATATCGCCTAAATTTACATAGGCGCCACATATGATATCGCCTATATATACATAGGCCCCGCATATGCTATTGCCTATATTTACATAGGCGCCACATATGATATCACCTATATATACATAGGCCCCGCATATGCTATTGCCTATATTTACATAGGCGCCACATATGCTATCGCATATGCTTTCCAGTGGCCATGTGCGATTGGTTAGGCGATGCACTCTATTTCGCAAAGCCATAACTCCTAGCTCGGGTGTCAGATTTTGATGAAATTGGTATCGTTGGAAAGCTAATTCGATTCTCTATAATTTGGTGGGTATAAATATGTAGAAATACCATATTAACATCAAGTTATACTCGTTCAAATATGATCCTTATGAAATCGAATGCTAAAACTTGATGGATTCAAAAACTCTTAGCTTGTATTACCTTAAGTGACTCATATGAACTTGCATAATGCATCATAAGCTATATTATCACTAGGATACTCATTGTAAGTCATGTACTCAAGTATCAATCACAGGATAGGAGATTTCATATGTAGGAAAAATGGTTCGTCTTCTAGCTTAGAAATATATGGGGTATTACACCCCATCCTTGAGTTCACTCGGTGCTGAATCCTACTCCCAACTGAATAGACACTGAACTGAGTATACTGGACTGAACTAGACTAAGTTCATTGAGTTTACTGAGTTTTCCTGAGTTCTGTAACTGACTGAGTTCTACTGAGTTCTAAAATTAACTGAGAGTTCTGCTGATCGTGATAAAACTAAGATTACTCTGTGACTGATACTGGCTCTAGGAAGAAAAATAAATTTTCGGGTATTAAATACCCCCAGGACTCGATAGCATGAGTAGTAATGAGACATGACAACCCTTACATACTTGGCAATAGCCAACAACTCACAATACAATCATTGAGGCATTTTATCAAGCATTTGCAAGTCATGAACATGTACATGAATAGGAATTTCTTGTCAACATACTATAATGGCACTATTTCATCCACATAGGCATTTTTTCAAACATATGGGGATCATGCTTTGGTCACACAATAATTAATACATCCTATTACCATGGCTACATCCATGTACTTGAAAATTGAAGGGCTTATCATGAACATCATGTAAATCATCACATAATAGAATAAATTCTTGTAATTAATAGTTTATAACATGTATCAAAACCCAACAACAACATAAACATGAAATTCAATTCAAGTAACTCATGAAAACTCATAAATATACAATCTTTGATTATTGGGCTTCATGGATGAAAGGTACCCATGAATAAACACCTAGCATACCTTAGAATGTTAATCCTTGAAGGAATTTTTGAGCCTTGTTCTTGAATTTTTTTTGAAACTAGGGTTTCTTGCTTTTGAGAGAGGATGATGAAATTGGGGAACAATTGAGTGAATAATGATATATTTAGGTCATATGGGAATTAATTTTGTGTTTTAGGCTGACTTAGTTAATCAGAAATGTCTTGGATTCCCTTGGGATTTAAAATCCCATAACTGGAATGCATATTAAATTCTCACCGCGATGCGGTAGAGTGGCCATCACTATGCTCACCGCGACGCGGCCCAATCGCAGTGAGCTACTGGTTCGTGACATTTGCTGATTTGAGCCTAACCACGATGCGGCCTAATCACGGTGAGCTACTGGAATTTTTCAAATGCCAAAATGGATTTCATCGCGATGCGATGGATAGACCATCCCTATACTCACCGCGATGCGGTCTAATCGCAGTGAGCTACTTTTTCTGAAATTTGTATCTGATCCAATCCTCGTTCAAAAAATTTGAAACTTACCCGAGACATGCTATTTCCATCTCTGAATATGACTCAACTTAGAAATTAACTTTTCAAGGTCGGGAAGGTCATAAATAAATTCATTGAAGTTTGAAGGGCTTAGAAAGGACTAAGTTCTAATACCTAGCTGAAATTTTCTAACTTTGGGACCCCTCAATAAGCTTTAAAGGCTAAGTTAAGCTTAGAATTTTTTTTTGCGGGGTTTTATAGTGAACTAGATATGTTATTAATTATTTTTCTTAATCAATGTGTCATCTCAATTTGGGACGGGTAATTTGGGACGGAGGGAGTAATATTTACTATTATTATAATATACATTAATAATAATAAAAAATAAAAATATAATAATAATAATAATAACAACAACAACATAGCAACAAATAATTATCTATCTAATCTAATCTAAATTATATTAAAAGTATGAAGGGCCTTAGAAATATTGTTTAAACTTTTTGTCCTTCACTAAAAGTTTCTTCTTTAGACAAAATCGTATTTTCACTATCTTATATTTAAGAGTTGAAAATTTATTAATATTGATAGTAAAATCTTTCTGTATTAGAAGTCATCAAAATTAATGATAACTAATACATTTTTCAATAGTTTAATAGTTCTAAATCAACTTTAAGAAGATTTGAAAAATCTAGAAATAAATATGAAAACTTTAGAATAAGAAAAATATAAAAAATACCTAATTTTTAAAAGTTTTAAATAAGTAATCAAAGAATTTCTAAATAGAGTATTTAAATTTAAAAATAAGAAAAGATTTTGAGAAGTGATTTGAACTTTTTGCACTTCATTAAAAATCTTCGCAATAGACAAAATTCTTTAATTTCAAATAATCAAAGATTACACGTGCGAAGCACGCTCAGTTAAATTTATATATATATATATATATATATATATATATATATATATATATATATATATATATATATATATATCACACATCATTGTGTGTCATCCACGTCGTTAAAATATTTTATGGCAAACGAAGCCCGCAACTATATACTTCTTGTGTGTGTATCTCCAAGCTCATAATAGTAAGCACATTGAGAAAAACAACCATCACTCCGACAAATGTTCACATACTCATCCAGAAGAACCTGACTCTGATATCAGTTGTTGGGCTCGACAACTCAAAGATAATCTCACATGGTGTGATATCGTCTGCTTTGGGCCAAGCACACATGATTTTTCCTAAAAAGTCTCACAGCATTAATACATTTTATGCCTTAATAAAGCTTTCCAATCCTTTCAGCTATCAATGTGAGATTTTTTGTTGGAACGCACACACGTATTGAGAGTGCGGAGTGATTTAGTTTTTCAACCAGTGGGAATTTATTTCCACAAAAAATTGGGAATTTTCAAGTGGTAAATAGGACTTAGAGTAATGTTCAATTGAGGAAACTGTGAAAATAACTAAAGGAAGGAAGCTTTGTCTGTCGGGGCATTGAGATAAAAGTGACTAAAAGTTTGAAAATGTAGTGTAGGTGACTCAAGTCTTAATAATTGAGTATAGGTGACAATTACTTTATTATGGATTAAGAAAGTTGGAAAAGTTTGAAAATAATCCACAAGTTTTTGAATTTACACTTTGATCAAAATATTAGTTAATGTAACAGGAAACGAAGGAAAAAAAGACGCATTTCTCTCTCTTCTCATCCATCGTTGTTTTCTCACTCTTCACGATTTTTGCTGTTCATTATTGTTGTTACTTTATTCATCATCTCCTGCTTCATTATCATCATCTTCTACTTCATTATCATCTTCATCTTCTTCTTGTCGACCATTGTTGTTATTTTTACCATTACTACTGCTACTTGACCAATTTTTAGGTGAAATTTTATTTCATACATCACTTTCCACTTCGGCATTACTCCATAGGTGACTTTGGTAAGTAAAATTTTGATTTTTAATCAAATTTGTCATCTGGGTACACAACTACTGCTATTTTTTCAATAATGGATAGAACCCGATCATGAATCCAACATAAGAGCCTACAATTTAAACAACTCACTCATCTGTTGCATCAAATGAGTAATCTGTTACAACGGAAGACTCATATGTTGGATTCATGTTTATGGTTCTATAGTACCAGTAACATGAATCGAATAGATGGGTAATTTGTTGCAACAGACTTATTATCTGTTGCAACATACTATTTATCTATTATAACAGACTACTTATCTGTTGCAACAGATAAGTAATCTATTTAGAACAAAGGCGCGACTGTTCACCTTTATTTATAAAGTATATTCAAACTGATGACTTTTTTATTACTGTGAAAAGTTAATGACTTAATTAATTCAAAGATGCTGACAGACTTTTTGATTATTGTGATAAGTTGCGACTTTTCAGATTATTATTATTAATTAGTTCTTAAATTTAAATAACCTTTTTTCTTAATTAAACCATTTGTATAATAGATAATCTATCTGTTGTAACTGATAATCTATCTATTGTAACAGACAACAGATAATCTATTGCTAATGTATTCAAATTATTCCTTAATCGTCGACATGTTTGATGAGAAGAATAAAGAAAGACTTAATGAAAATGAAATAAGAATTAAAATGTCAAAGGAGATCAAACATAAATTTCTTTTATCAAACAAAAATAAATAAAAATACATAGGCTAAAAGAAAAAATATAATCTAATTATTATTATTATTATCGTCATCATTATTACTATTATTATTGTCAGTCGGCCAATCTTCAACCGGAAGCAGCAGTACCCTCCTCATCCTGCGGATCTCCCGAAGCATCCTACTCTCACTACTCCCAACTCTCACTGCAGGTCATGAACCCGCCTCCGAAGTTTATTCACGGCGTTTTGCAGAAAAGCAACGTTCCACACTGGATCTACCATATCTAGAACACGCATGAATTGACAAAAAATATAAAAACAAAAGTAAACAAAAGAATCCGAATGTAATACAATGTATACTACAAATTAGGTATATTTACACACAAAGCAAGAAAAAAACTTACCTGAGTCAGGGAAGAGAATGTGGTTGAAAGTATAATATGAAAGACAAGATGCAAAAAATAAATAGAGTGTAGTAGAATGAATGAGTGAGTAAGGAGGTACCTATTTATAGAGTATTAAATTTGAATAAGTTAGGAAAAAAGATGCTACTGTTCACCTCCATTTATTAATTATATATTTTGATTACTGTGAAAAGTTTTGACTTAATTAAATCAAGTTGTGATAAGTCATGAATTTTCAGCTTATTATTATTAATTAATTCTTTGCAATAATCATTTTTATTGAGTTGTGACAATAGATTCTATATCTGTTGCATCAGATAACCCATCTGTGACAACAGATATATCATCTGTTGTAACAAATGGACAACCTGTTGCATCAGATAATCCATCTGTTGCAACATATAATCTATCCTTTTTTAATAATCATCATATCATTAATCCAAATTTAGTGACTTTTTTATTATATAAATTGAAAAACTAGATTTGAAAACAAAAAATAGCGAAAAGTCACACTACTTGTCGCCTATTTAATATTAACATCAATTATTAAATAGGACCTAAAACAACTATTGGGACCACTACTTGAGTGTGCATCAACACAATTTGACCTAAAACAAACATAACGAACCCTCCATGTATCATTTAACCCTTCTAAAGAAAGTGTTCTGGAAGCCTTCTGAAGGCCTTTTATAATTCCACAACTTCGAAGAAAGTGTTCCTCATTGACTAGCGTACAAAAGACCAGGAAATCTATACCAACCTCAAAGACTTCAATGACAAGCTTGAATACCGAATCAGCAAGCTGGAGGCAAGCTTGAAAATTATCGGGATTCATATACTACAATAAGCCTATGATCTTCTCCAAGATATGTTGAAAGCATGCTAAGTTTAGAAAACACAATCAATTATATACATATTGCTAAGTAATTAATGATACTCAATCTGCCTTTCAATCTTATTTGTGGTTCCAATCTGGTAAATAGCAGTGGACCTAATTGAAACCACAAACAAGAAGGCATGGGATCTAATTTAAAATTCAAAAATTGCCGCCTTCACTTAGATTCCTTATTTTAACTGCATCTGTTATTGGCACAAGTTTTCTAGACTTATTGTACATCATTTCAACCCTCGGTGCCCATAAAGTTGTTTTCTTTGTGTTCTCCTATTTTCTATATAGGTGATCATCCTGACCATGCAACCTAGTCATATCTCCCTAGCAAAGTGTCCATCTGTGTTATTTTTCATTCAGAAAAACAACAGACGAATTTTCAATACTGGATACACTTTTATATTTGCACTTGATTCAGATTTCTCATGTTTTAATTCTGTTTCATCGGCCAGATTTACTAGAATTTCCTTTCTACCCTATGTTTCCTCTTTGATTAGCTCTCAGATGATATAGTCATTCATCAACCCCCCATTTTTCCTCATTGGCATTCTCCTACCGTACCTTCTGGTGTATAATCATCACCCCGAGCAACCAACTATATAAATTTGGGCTAGGGCAATAACTATATTCATTTCCGTTCTTAGTTGAAGCAGTGGGAGGCTTCAAAGTCCCTCTCAAAGTCTAATGCACCCTAAAAGTTAGTCCAATCACTATTGAATCTCTTTACAATGCCACACTTGATCCCTTCACAATGCTTGACACATAAACATGAGCAACAACCGACATTAAATCTTAATAGGGTATTAGAACCACATTCATGGTCCCTCAGCCTTATTAGTTCGGACCTATCAAACTTAACTGTAAAATTGTGAATATCTTGTTTGAATGATCAATTACTAATCGGTAAAAATAACACTCACAAAATTAGTGTACTCTATGTGTTTTCACAATAACATTATCAGTAATACATACCTCCTACTTATGAAGTGGTTCCATCTGCAAGAATCTTATTCCTCTGAACCCATCTTTACTGTAGCCTCTTGTGTTGGTCTGACAAAAGTTGATTAACTTTTAGTTCCTTATATCTAAAAAGAAAAAGAAAAAATTAATGTCAAATAAGAGAAGAATATAAAGAACATTATCCATTTGTTGCAACAGATATAGAGTCTGTTTCAACAGATATGGAGTATGTTAGAATACATCAAACCAGCCTTGCTAGTGGTTTGATTTGTTCCAATAGTTGCTCTGTCTATTGCAATATTAAAAACAACATAAAATACAAAGAAACAACATCATTTATCCCAACACCATCAACAACAAAGAAGCAATATTCTTTGTTTCAACACCACACCACAAGTTCCAACAACACCAACCCCACTAACAACACCAATAACAACATTAACAATAAAGAAACAAATAAAATACATAGAAAAAAATGATACTACAAACAAGGCTTTTAAACTTCTCCCAACAGATGACTTTTTTCACATATTGTAATAAAAATAATGATTCGTTCATTAAAGACTTAAAAGTTCCTTCAAATTTTTTAAATAAATATGATATGGATAAATGGTAATTAAATAAAAATATAGATGTAAATAACTTGCAAAGAAGAAGACGAGAATGAAATAGCAATAGTGAACCATACCGGCAATATCAAAAGCAAGGGGATCAAAACAGCAATTTCAGTCGAGGAAAGATATGGATCGACTTAGATCCCAAAGAATCTTTATGAAAAAGATAAGAGAAAAAAGAGACGACTGTGATAACCTTAAAAATAAGAGAAATAAAAAGATGAGAGGTGAATAAATTTAGGGATGAAGGAGAGATAATTTTAGACATGGGTTTAAATATTCATTAATAACTTGAGGGGCACGAGAAAGACGGGTGACATTGAAAAGATAAGATAAGACTAATCAATGAGATTTTTGAGTTATCTAAGAAATATTTTTACCTCCTTTAGTAATACTATTTTATCTATCTTTCTTCTTTCGAACAGAAGATTGCTTTAAATTAAACGAAAAAAAAAGACTTTCAAATAGATATGTCATCTGTTACAAAAGATATCAATGTCTATTTGAAAATTTTCAACAGCTCAGTCATCTTTCAAAACAGATGCAAATGTCTATTTGATAATTAAATCAAATATGTCATATGTTACAATAGATATCAATATCTATTTAAAAATTTACAACAACTCAGTCATCTGTCACAACAGATGCAAATGTTTGTTTGATAATTATATCAGATATGTCAGTTGCAATAGATATAAATATCTATTTGAAAATTTCCAATAGATCAGTCATTTGTTGTAATAGATTTCTTTTAAATTGATTAATATAGAACTAGGATGAGTACATAGGGTGAAGTAAAACTTCAAATGAGTCTTTGTGATTGCATGATGCTGTTATTGCTTTCCTCCGACCCGAGTCGTTGATCGATCACTCTGAGTCGAAATGTTTCGTATCAACTTATTATTGATCTAATACCTAATTTGATTTATATAGAACTAGGGATGAGTACATAGGATGAAGTACAACTTCAATTGAGTCTTTGCGATTGCATGATATTGGTATTGCATTCCTCCTAACCCGAGTCGTCGATCGATCACTCTGAGTCAAAACTTTTCGTATTAACATATTATTGAGATAATACCTAAATTTATTTAGATATAACTATAGATGAGTACTTAGGGTGAAGTACAACTTCAATTGAGTCTTTATGATTGGATGATGTTGGTATTACGTTCCTCCCGACCTGAGTCATCGATCTATCATTCTGAGTCAAAATGTTTTGTATTAACTTATTTTTGAGCTAATATCTAAATTGATTCATATAGAACAAGGGATAAGTACATATGGTGAAGTACAACTTCAATTGAGTCTTTGCGATTGCATGATGTTAGTATTCCGTTCCTCCCGACCTGAGTCGTCAATCAATCACTTTGAGTCAAAACATTTTGTATTAACTTATTATTGAACTAATACCTAAATTTATTTAGATATAACTAGAGATGAGTACATAAGGTGAAGTAAAACTTCAATTGAGTCTTTACGATTGCATGATGTTGGCATTGCATTCCTCCTGATCCGAGTTGTCGATCAATCACTCTGAGTTGAAACATTTCGTATTAAATTATTATTGAGCCAATACATAAATTGATTTAGATAGAACTAGGGATGAGTACATAGCGTGAAGTATAACTTCAATTGAGTCTTTGTGATTGGATGATGTTGGTATTGCCTTCCTCCCGACCTGCGTCGTCGATCGATCACTCTGAGTCAAAATATTTCATATCTTTTAAAATTTTAAAAAATAATTAAGATCAATTTGGACCAAATTAAAATTTTCAAAACTTGTCATTTTTTTCCAAAATACAAATCATCTATTTGGGGGGGGGGGGGAATATTTCATAATTTCAAATCTTGATTTTCTCGCTCTTTTCTCTCTCTCAATAATACAGATAACAACTACTCAACAAATTGCACAACCCTTCACAACGGATCAATTTTATTCCTATTTTTGACCACATAGGTGTTATTTTCGAATCCATTCTTGCTTGTATCTGTCGATTTCTCTATCTTCATAGGTAACAGAGTTTGAGAAGAGCTCTATATTTGTTAATTTTTCTAAAAATTAGAACTTTTTAGTTAATGATGAAAAATAAGACTTTTAGTTATATTATCTTAGAGAATGGGTTAACAATTTTTAGTTTTGATGTTAAAAACATAGGAAGAACCCGAGAAAACCCTAGTTATTATCGTAGTGTTTTGTTCACTGTCGTGGTATTATTACATGGTGTTTATGGTGTTACTGGTGTCTGTTGTTGGTGGCATCGGTATTGGTGATCTTGGTGGTGGTGTTGAAAGTTTTGGTGGCCTTGGTGCGGATATTGGTGGCATTGGGGGCATTGGTAGTGGTCTTGGTGGTGGTATTGGTCGTCCATATGTTGAAAAATATGGAACATCTATTGGGAGATATTAAATAGGTGTTCAAACAGATTCCCTATCTATTCCAACTGATGGGTTATCTGTTGGAGTATTTATTTGTAATGTGGTGCATAATAATTTATTGAAATTTGTCTTAGATTTTTCTAAAAAATTATGCAGACATCAAATGTAATTTATTTTTTGTTTTTTCTATTGTTTGTAGTTAAAAGATGTCTCCCAAATGAAAAGAAACTGAAAGTGGATCAACTTCTGACCACCCAACAAAAAAGCTAGAGCACAGATGGATTCGTAGGAACTTCCTGAACAATCTCAGTTAGGGAAAAATGAGGCTGAGAAAAGTTATGAAAATGGAGGTGGAGAAGGGTATATAAAGGTTGGTGAGAAGGAAGAAGAAGATAAACAAGATGATAATGCCTCACTAATGGGGCGTGAAAAGAGATCGAAATCCCAGCATAACGCTATCAAAACTATTGGTATTGATAGGTTTCAAGTTGCGATGTCGATAGATAACCCTATAAAAGTAACTGGTGATCTTATACTTAAATGTCAGTTGGGGAAACCTTTTGATGAATTTAGGAATATTATGAAGAATGAAAACATAGGAGGACCTTTTAAGAAAAGCTGCTTTGAACACTTTCTTCGGCTGTCTGTGAACCACACTGTCTATTTCCAAAAGAGCATGGCATATGGTCTTCTCAAGCGTAGGATCAATTACGTGGCGGATGATAAATATTTGAAGGAGGGCAAAAATATGGATGAAATCTAGATCAACTACTGTGGCATGCCAGTTTGTTTTGGCTTGAAAGAGTTTGCCATAGTGATGGGCTTGAGATGCGATCGTCCAGAAGAACCTCTCATCAAGAAAACACCCCCAAAAGGTCCAAGGCAAGTAGGATAGCCAAACCACTACCATCAAATAGACGAAAGGCATTGTCCAAGTAACCACCCACCAAAACAAATAAATAAAAGGAAAAAATAAATGGGTTGTTGGACATTGCTGGACGTAGCTACAAAACGGTGAATTTGATAGAAGATATCAAGGATAAAACCATACCAAAGTAGTACAGGGAGCAATTATGCTTAGTTTGGTTTGCCCATATCATTATATTGGCAAGAGACGTCAACAAAGTCATAGAAGATGATTTATTAAAGCTTGCTGATGATTTTGAGAAATTCAACAATTATCCCTAGGGATATGACAGCAAATACTTGACTGTCAAATATTTACTGATAAAGCTATCCCCAAAGACGATCACATTATACGGCTTTTCTTGGGCTTTTATAGTAAATTTAATTAATATTTGTTTTCTCATCCATTAATTTATATTGAATAATTATTATGACTTTTTTTTCTTGCTTCTTATTTACACATTATAGTCTTGGGAATTTGAAGTCATTTATTCCCTTCGAAAGTAGGTCAAGGATTACCCAGATGAGGTTTCCCATCCAAGAATCCTTAGGTGATTGGCTGCAAAAAGAAGCACAAGAATTAAGGAGGCTGATCACTTTAACCCTCTGGATGATGCAGTACGTCTTCTTTCGAGTAAAATAATTTGACTCAAAGAAATATATTGAAACAGATGTGTTATCTGTTGCGACAAATGGGTCATTTGTTGTAATAAATTACCCTTCTGATGCAACTGGTGTAATAGATGGGTAATCTGTTGCGATAGACGATCCATATTTTGTAACATATTAACCATTTATTTCTTTGGTTCTCTAAATCCGACTCAAAAGATTACCCATCTACTGCAAATTATGAAACAGATGAGCAATCTGATGCAATCTATTGTTAATCTATTGTGACATACAGATGAGTTATTGCAACAGATAGATCATATGTTGCATAATTTGACCATGTTAACATGTAACCCAACTAACTGAAAATTATAATTATATGATTTAAATGTATCTATCTTTTTTTATAGGTTGTGCATCCTTGAATCGTGACGACTGAGCAGGAGTTGGGGATGACTACTTTTATTACTCTAGGTCTTCTTGATACAATAGGAGACCCAATGGTGAAGTTAATAAAGAAGGAATTGGCTGGAGAAACAGCCATAAGAAGAGCAGTTAGGCAAGGTCAACCTAATGTTGAAGCTCTTCATGACCTACCTACTGCAATGGATCTGGGTGCTTCTTCTAAGGGTATTGCTGGTGGAGTTGTTGATGTTGGTGGTAGCCATCCTGATGCTGATGTTGCTTCCAGTCATGATGATGAGTATATTGATGCTCAAGAAAACATAAATACTTTTAAAATCACTCGTATGTTCTCATTGCAGATGCAATATGTACAAGGACAGACATGATAAACTTCTCAAAAGAATAGACGCTATCTCCGAAGCTGCCGAGGAATTAAAATCCAAGAAGAGTGTCAAACTATTCAAGAAGGTGAGGGAGCCATACACTCTTACGATGGAGTTTAGGAGGAAGAAAAGAAAAATTAGCCAAATACTCTCCAGTCTGAAAACAAAAAGACTGCAACTTCTCCCTCTCCAAAAGTTGTTGAAGTTTTAGGGCCACTGAAGAATGTGGACATATACGCGGCACTTGGCGACGAAGAGAGAACGGAACTGCAAAATGCCAAGTATCCTAAAATGAAGGAACCTGCAGAAAAATACACTATGCATACATTTGACTACGAAGACTTTAGAAGTATAACAGTTATGCGTAAGTGGTACATGGATAGGGTAAGTTTACTTTTCCTAACCTAGCCTTCTAATCTACTCCATGAAGAAGAAGAAGATATGCAATAGATGTATCATCTATTGCAACAACTGGGTATTATGGTGCAACTGGTGGTTGTTCGATTGCAATAGATTAAACATTTGTTGCATAAGTTGCGTTAGCTGAGTAATCTGTGAACTGATTCAGAGAACCCTCTGTAACAGATGGACCATCCTTTGTATTTTCCACTATATTTTTCTTCTTTACAAATATTAACCTATTTAAAAATTGTCGTCTTATATAACAGTATGTTGATAAAATTCTCTGCCTCATGAGGGGTAGGCAATTAGTGTACCCAGATGCTTATGATGCTGCTTCTAGGGTAATAGATCTCAACTTCTACAATAATTTCAATAATAGGTACAATAGGCTCCATAAGCTAGCGTCAACTCCCGGTGGCACGGGATTTGATACGTTAGTTTCTACATACGAATGGGAGGAAAATATGATTAATAATGTTATAGAGAAGAGGCCATATCCACACTACAAAAGCTGGACCAAGGCAAACAGAATTCTTGCAGTCATGAACTTAGAAGTCAAATATTTTGTCGCTATTGAGATACTTCTCAAGAAGGGAAAGATTAAGGTTTATGACTGTAACTTACCTGTCTTCAACGGCACCATTTTTTTAATCCATGTGCAGCCATTGTTAGAGTTGTTCCCCAGCTTGTTGATGCAAAGTAAACTGATAGATCATTTGCTAGCGGAAGTCTTGATGAATAAAGAATTGGATTTTGAAGGTCGAAACAAGGGCATACAATTTCAAAAAAATAAAACTGGTGCCGCTTGCGGGCCATACTGACTAGCATAGAAATGTCTGATCTGTGTGATGCCATTGTGACAAATATGAAAGAGGTCTGGGCTTATGGGGGACTAACTAAATGGTTGGAGCCTGTATATAAAGAAGAATATGTACAAAGACAAACACCATAACAATTTTTTTTGCTTGACAAAAGTTGATTTTCTTAAAATGCAATAGATTGTCTATCTGTTGTAACAGATAGTATATCTGTTGTGACAGATTGATTATCTATTGTAATAGGTTGATCATCTGTTGTATTATGCAGATGTCTCTAAGTCTTTGTCACAATAGATATACAATCTGTTGCAACATATAGTCTATCTGTTGCAATTGATAGGGAATCTATTGGAACAAATCAGAAAAGTAGGAAGACCTGTTTGATAATTTCCAACAGATGACCTACATGTTGCAACATATGTCTAAATCTGTTTCATAATTTCCAACAGATATGTCATCTGTTGCAACATATGTATTACTAGTTGCAATATTTGAATCTAGTATTTCATTTCAATTAATAAGTTCAAAACTAGGGATAAAATTATATTCACAGACAACATTAAATAAATCTAATCCTTCAGAAATTACATGAAATAACTCAACAAATAAATGAAATGTAAAAAAATCATTATGGGTACAAATGATCTACTCTACAAATAAATCAACAATTTAACCTTTGGTGCCAATAATTACCAAGAAAAGGTTATTACTTTGACAGACTAAAGCTATAAGGATCTACTCAATATGGACAAGTTGTTCTTTATTCGGTGCTATGAAATTCGACTTTGGTCGTCGTGGATCTTTAATGTCGCTTGCGTATGGTTTCTGAGCTTTCATTTCTCCATATTTCCATAAAAGAGCAAAATATATTTTGCAGAGTAATTCGGCATCAAGTCCATCATTTGGTACTTGTAATCTATCACTCAAATACTCGGCATAAGCGGCAATAAAAACACCATAATCCCTGCATTTTAAAAAAATAGATAATCCATATCTTGCAGTTCATGTAAGCGTTGTGAAATTTATGAAATGAAACTAAATCATGATACTTACAAGCTACCAATGGGTTTTTGAGTAATTCTTTCAACATATTTTATATCAAATGGATTACCCATTTTATCCTGGTATACTTCAATCGTTGACCAATCAGTACGAATCTTTTGGTCAAAAAAGTCACTCATATCAAGGTAAGTAGGTAATATTTTGGCCAGATTTTATATCTTCGACGACGGTGCAAAACATCTCTTTCCCGACACTGAGTCATAAACTTGCATGCGCCTCTCTTTTAGAACGACGACAACCAACACTTAATGGAATTAATCACCGCAATTGATTAGGATGTACACTTCGTTGACCAAATGCCAAGGTAAGCCAGCTGGAATGCTAAAACCTTTGATGATGTTGATTAAGCATTTCTTAGTTTGAAAAACTTCCAGCTGTTGTTGACAAAACCAATCGTAGGCCTTATTGATGTAAACTTTGTACAAACAATTGTCTGTCGTGTATCTGTATTGTTCTTGTGTTTGCAACTTGGCCTTCTTTTGGAGATAGTAAAAATGACATCGATGTACTGCACATATTATCAAATATTTTAGATTATGTGGCAATAAAATTAATACACAGATGCAATCACTACAAAAAACTGTGTTTAGCGACACGTACTTTTCATTGCTATCATATGAAATTCCGTAACTAAATAGAAATAGCGATGGAATAGCGAAGGATCTACTTCTATCTCTATATTACTCGTTGCTAGCCTCATAGCGACAAAATATTGATTTCAATCGCAAAATTTGTGACCCCTTAGCGACAAATAATTTTGGTTGTTGTTGTTACCGATGGATTAGTCCGTTCCTATAGCGTTGTTATTCCCATAATCCATTTTCGTCGTAGTTAAATTTACGACTGAATATTTTATCGCTGATCCATTGCAACATGGTTTGGTCGACTGAGTAGCGACCAAATTTATCCATTGCTAAAGTTTTTAGTAGCAACAACAAAAGTTAGTCACTAATTATTTGTCATTATACCATCCGTCTTTAGCAACTAAATTTTTCCGTCCCTAAAGTTTTTCAGTAGCAACAACAAATAGTAATCGCTAAATTTTTGTCGCTAATAATTTTGTAGGAAAATAATTGAAACACGTAAATTATAGAATAATTAAAATGACCAACATTCATTTAGATAGAAAAATGCACTATAATTGTGTCCAAAAAACCCACAATTTCAAATATTTTGTCAAACATAAACTAATGTCAAACCAACATCTATCGAAATTAGTATTTGTTACTACATAAATGATTTGTACTTCCACACAAAATAGTCTATCAAAAATTAATGCAACGATCAAGGACTACAAATAATATGAAGCTAGGAATCAACGTCATCATTATAATCATCATTAGTAGGAGGAGGATCAAGCACGGCGCCTTCTTGTACCCTAATACCACCAACATGCTCAATAACTACCGGAAGAAAATGAGTAGTAAGTGCCTGAATCAATTACTTCACAAAGTCCTCCAAACTTATTGTCGGTAAAGAAATCGAAGGTGGTACTGATGATGAGGAGGCATCGCAGGCACAAAGTTTTTTCCCATAGTAACTGCCAGCTTCAGACCCAAGACCAAATAATCTTTTCTTCTTTGCTCCTCCCGTAGCTTTATAATATGCTTCCAATTGATCAATTTCAATTCACATTGTAATTTTTTTCATACAATTTCTTCATACTTTTTCTGTAACAAGTGGAGTTATTAATATAGACTCAAGTTCATGTCAAAACAAAAGAAAAATAAGAGATGAGTATCATATCATTAGATATAAATTATGGACTTACATGTAGAAGTCGAGAACGCTCACAAACAAAAGATTTTCCATCATGATTATGCGTATGGGCGTGAAAATGTAACTCACTTGGAGTTGGATCTCGACCTATTTTAAGAGCCTATATAGAATTTTAGGTTTAGAATTAGACCAACGTATATACCATCAAACCAAAAGAATATATACATACTAAGTTTCTTTGCCCCATTCATGAAACAACCACCAAATTTATTTTCCCCATTCTAAGCAAGTAAATGTCACCAAACTTCTTGACATAGCAGCAAAACAAAGAGAAAACTTGAAAGAGAAACTTACAGGACACATATATAGCAGCAAAACAACAAAAAAAAAAGAAACTAGCCCAGCTACTTGCAGAAAACTCAACGTGCATAGTTGTTTCTTCTGTTTCCTATGCACCTGGAAACATCATTTGTTTTCATTCTATATTGGGAATACATAACCCACTTAATATCTATCTTGAAATGTCATTACAGCCTAAAACACAAAAAAGTAATTATATTTAAACCTCTAATGATTATGAGACAATGGCATCAATTCAAAGACAATGACAAACATTTACATAGCTAGCAGCAGCAACAGTAGCATACTAATCATAAACAATACCATAAAATGGAATACATATTATGGAACACATAAACAGCAGCAGCAGTAGCATACATACTAACCAACTCTCAAAGTCGGAACATAAAAAGAGCTGCAGCAATAGTATACATACTAACCAACTCTTAAACTCATGGAGCACATAAACAACAACAACAGTAGCATACATACTAACAAAATCTCAAACTCATGGAACACATAAACAGCAACAGCAGTAGCATGCGTACTAACCAACTCTCAAACTCTAAGAAATCATCCAAAATGGAACCCATATTCAAACAAGGCAGCAGCAATAGTAGCATGGAAGTAGCATATTCAAAGATAGCTAGCAGCCAAATCATAGCTAGCAGTAGCCAAAAGGGCATAGCAGAAGCCCAAACAACAACCAAATAGTGCGCGATAATCGAAACACAATAAATAACATACTATGATAGATATCCTAAAACAGAAAAACAAAAAAGTAACTTTATTCAAACCTTGTCAAGTACTGAGAATCATAGGAAAATAACTTCTAATACCACAACACTAATTTCGCCCCAAAAAAATGAATCTCTTTTAGTATAACCAAACACTCTTTATCTACATGATCATATACTAATTATCAAACACAAATTCAAGAACATAGCAACAAATATCAAGATTGCTCCTTTTCCGTCTCAAAGTTATAAACTTTGAAATGTGTAAGAAATGAAAAAAGTTACAAAACCCATAAAGCAAATCACAAATTACAGCAACCCCAAATCAAATATTTCAACAAAAATCAATCAGGATCCACTTACAAATATTCAAATAAAATCAGTGGACAACAACAAGATTAGTTGCTCAGATATTAATGTTATTCTCATCACAACCAAGAAGCTACACTTACTTGTTCTACATTTTTCAATGTCATACAAGAAGTGCAGACCATAAAGGCAAGAATTTGCATAAAGTACCAGTCATATCACACAAAGTACCAGGCATATCATTCAAATGAAATCAGTGGACAATAACATAGACACAACTATAGCAGCAGCCATGACAAAGCAAAAAGTATCAAGTGAAATTAGTGGACAACAACAAGATTAGTTGTTCAGATACTAATGCTATCCTCATCGCAACCAAGAAGCTACACTAACTTATCATACATTTTTCAATATCATACAAGAAGTGCAGCCCATAAAGGCAAGAATTCACACAAAGTACCAGCCATATCATTCACACATAGTACCAGCCATATCATTCAAATAAAATTAGTAGACAACAACAAAGACACAACCATAGCAGCAGCCATGACAAGTCTAGCAAAAGGTACCTGCCATATCATTCAAATGAAATCAGTGGATAGTAACTTAGACACAACCATAGCAACAAACATAACAAGTTTAGCAAAAAGTATCAAATAAAATTAGTGAACAATAACAAGATTAGTTGCTCAGATATTAATGCTATCCTCATCACAACCAACAAACTATACTAACTTGTCCTACATTTTTCAATATCATACAAGAAATGCAGCCCATAAAGGCAAGAATTCACACAAAGTACAGCCATATCATTCAAATAAAATTAGTCGAAAACAATAAAGACATAACCATAGCAGCAACCATGACAAGTCTAGGAAAAGGTACTAGCCATATTATTTAAATAAAATTAGTGAACAACAACTTAGACACAACCATAGCAACAACCATGACAAGTCTAGCAAAAAGTATCAAATAAAATTAGTGGACAGCAATAAGAATAGTTGCTCAGATATTAATGCTATCCTCATCACAACCAACAAGCTATACTAACTTATCCTACTTTTTTCAATATCATACAAGAAGTGCATCCCATAAAGGAAAGAATTTATACAAAGTACCAGTCATATAATTCATACATAGTACCAGCTATATCATTCAAATGAAATCAATGGATAGTAACAAAGACACAATTATAGCAACAGCCATGACAAGTCTAGCAAAAAGTACCAGCCATATCATTCAAATGAAATTAGTGGACAGAAACTTAGACACAACCATAGCAACAGCCATGACAAGTCTAGCAAAAAGTATCAAATCAAATCAGTAGACAGTGACAAGATTAGTTGCTCATATATTAATGCTATCCTCATCACAACCAAGAAGCTACACTAACTTGTCCTATATTTTTCAATGTCATACAAGAAGTACAACCCACAAAAGTAAGAATTCACAAAAAGTACCAACCATATCATTCAAATAAAATTAGTGGAAAGCAATAAAGACAACCATAGCAGCAGCCATGACAAGTCTAGCAGAAAGTACCAGCCATATCATTCAAGTGAAATCAATGGATAGCAACATGATTGGTTTCTCAGATTCACACATAATCAACAAAAACCAATACTTACAAGCTTTTTTCGGTGCTTTCCAGCTGTGATAGAGCCACATGTGTGTGTCCCAGCAGCTACTTCATGCCCACCATAATGGTTCTTTGAATTTATCTCAGAGTTCTTAATAAAGTCATCACTTTCCCAAAGTTCTATCAATTTTTCCCACACGTGGTCATTTACAAATTATGGTTGAACTGTAGCTCTATGTTTTTTATATTAGAAATGAAATTTTTGTCACATAATGCAGCCTTCTTCAACCATTGTTGCTTCACCACTTCTTCACTAACAAAAGCATTCTAATAGAAATTCTTCTGAAATACAGCTTAAAGAAAAATAATTAAGTATTAGCTGCAAACTCAAAAAATTGCTATTGATTATTATTTTAAAAAGCATACCTTGAACTCTCTAAAATAACCATCTTTGACATCTTTTGAGACACCTTTCCAGTTGATCCCATTGGGATCAACTTCACTTTTGAAAGATAATGTAATGAAACTAGAGCATTTTGAAGAAGGTTCCAACCTGTACAACATCAAATCCAACACAAATAACACTACAACATTTGTGTACAAAAATAGTAATCACAAAAGCTATTTGGGCATTGATTATCAACTAATAATCACCAATAGATAGCAAAAACATTAATAAAAAATAAATAGTAAGTACTAACCCTGAATAAGTCAGAAAAATAAGGGTCCGACCATTGCTAAAACTAGAATCAGCTGAACCAGATATATTTCTCTAACTAGATGTTCCCTCAGCTGCTGTGTTACTTTAAGAATTCAAATTCTTGCCTGTTGGGCTGCTTTGGTTAGGTGAAATAGGAGATGTCTCAGAAATGACCGGGGTATTTCTTTCTCCCAATGTCTGAACCGATGGTGTACTATTAGGTAATAGTATTTGATCGATTGGCAGACTGATAGGAATTGAAGTGGTATCATCCTGTTCAATCACTGGAGTTGGAATAGAAGGAATTTTTACACGATTAGCAGTCTTACGCCTACCTAAGGACTTGCCTGCACGATATCAACCTCGAGTCATATCTATAAAAAAAAAATAACGGTGTCATTAGATCATTACTATTAAAAACCAAATTAAAAATGATGTAATATGAAAAACTAACAGATTAATGAAAGAAAACCAAAAACTAAGAAACTGATAATAATTTGGAGAAGCCAATACAAAAAAAACAAAATAGAATATAATAAAGATAAAATAGCAAATTTTTATCAAGCACTAATGTAATACCCCGGGAAATTTTTTGTTGAAATTTTGTGCGTAAACGTGTTGGGTTCTTTCTTCTAGAATGAATTATAAATTTTCCATGCGGAATGTCTTAGATTATGACCCATCATTGCGTACAGTATTGAATAATCTTTCCAACGATATGTGGATCATCTAAAATGGACACCCGAGCGACGAGTTATGAACATTTCGATCGAACCGTGAATAGTAGTGAACAGTAAAACGTGCAGGAAAAAGTAGTGAGGCCTGGCGTATTTTCATAACTCCTTGTACATAATTATCTGGGTAATCTACTATATATCAACGGAAAGCTCTTTGAGTCCTCTTTCCAATAAAATTGGTTTCATCCAATTTGTCTATCGGAGCAAAAAGTTATGGTCGATCTACTTTAGCCTATCAAAAGTGAATTTTTGGATCAACTTCAAACGATCATAACTCCTCGTACACAATTATATGGGTGAGATACTATATATCAATGGAAAGATATGAGAGTCCTCTTTTTAATGAAATTAGTTTCATCCAATTTGAATATCGGAGTAAAACTTTATGGTTGATCTACTTCAGACTATCAAAACAGTCCACCAAAGGACAGATTTGAGAATTATTTGATTTTTAGGGGCGTTTTGGTCATTTCTCCTCACCCAAAATCCATCCAAACCCTATATTAAAGCCTATTAGAAGCATTATTTATTATATTTCATCAAATTCCCTCAAAAAGAAAATCCTAAGATCCTACATCCAACTTCAAGAACCTCCAAAGTTCACCATTAATTCTGCAAATTTATTCAAGATTCCAAGTTCCTAGTTCAAGAACTTCAAGAAACTCCAAAGTTCACCATTAATTCTGCAAATTTATTTAAGATTCTAAGTTCCTAGTTCAAGAACTCCAAGAACCATCATTCAAAGGCACGATTAACATCTCAAAAAATGAGTATTGATCTAAAGTTCATCATTCAAGGTATGTGGGGGTTTTCAACAAGAACTCTCTTTCGTTCTTGTGCCCAAAAGTAATTTTCTTTACAAAGGCATGACTTTTATTTGATTTTTATGAATTTGAAGCCCAAACCCATATCTTCGGATGTGGGCTCCATTTTCTCAAAATGTAGGTTCAGGTGCTCAGTTCCAGGTTCGACAGTGATTTTTCAGGCACACTGTTCTACATCCTCTGTTGTGGTGAGTCCTCATGTTCCGAGGACCTGATGTCTGATGTTGGTTTCTTAGAGGCTTGTCAGACTAGTATAGATATTGGGAGTTGACTAATAAGTCGTATTTTGTTATCTTTCTAAAATTTTTTTATTCTTGGATGATGATTACTCTGTTGATATTTGAGGGTTATTTATGGAAACCCCGTTGATTTATGTTGAACTAAATGAAAATGGCTCAAAGGGTTAGCTTGGGGCTACTCGTAGCCTCAAGCACCGTGTGATGCTCCAAGACCCATGTTCGGCTGTTACAAACTTGGTATTGGAGCCTAAGGTTTTAAGGCGTCCTAGGGAGTCTGACAAGCCGCATTAACTAGAGTCTTGATCATTGGTGTGTAGCGCGCCACATCTATGAGCAAGAGGCTCCAAGACATTTTAGGAAAAAGTGGGATTATTTCTTTCAAAAGTCTATCGTGCTTAAAGTGTCTCTCTCTGCTATTGATTTGTGCTCTCCTCTTTCAGAAATATGCCTCCACGTTGAGTGAGAAGAAATAATGATGGTCTGGGAATTCTCTGTCGCCCAAGAGTCATTTTATCTCTTACCTCAAAGCTAGAAAGCTTATTTCCAAGGGGTGTTTTTACCATTTGTTTAGAGTAAAAGACACTAAGTCTGAGACTCTAACTCTCCAGTCTGTTAACGTCGTCAATGAGTTTTCTGATGTCTTTTCGGATGATCTCCCAAGGATACCTCTTGATAGAGAGATAGAGTTCGGGATTGATCTTCTTCCCGATACTCATCCCATTTCTATTCCTCCTTACCGTATGGCCCCTACAAAACTTAATGAGTTGAAAGAGCAACTCAAAGATCTACTAGATAAGTGTTCATAAGGCCCAGTGTTTCTCCTTGGGGTGCTCCTATGTTGTTTGTGAGAAAGAAAGATAGCTCTTTGCATATGTGTATTGATTACCGCCAACTGAATAAAGTCACCATTAAAAATAAGTACCCCCTTCCGAGAATAGATGATTTGTTTGACCGATTGCAAGGTGCAAGTTATTTCTCAAAGATAGACCTTCATTCCAGTTATCATCAACTCAAAGTTAGGGAGTGTGACATCCCAAAAAACTGATTTCCGAACTCGTTATGGTCATTTTGAGTTTCTTGTTATGTCTTTCGGATTAACTAATGCCCCAGAAGCTTTCATGGACCTCATAAATCGAGTGTTTAGGCCATATCTGGACATGTTTGTCATAGTGTTCATTGATGATATACAGGTGCACTCCCGTAGTGAGGATGAACATTCTGATCATCTCCGAACTGTCTTGCAAACCCTTAGAGATCACAAGTTGTTTGCCAAGTTCAGTAAGTGTGAGTTTTGGCTAAGGTCAGTTGCTTTTTTGGGTCATATCATTTCTTTCGAGAGTATTAGAGTTGATCCCCAAAAGACCAAAACTGTTAGAAATTGGCCTAGACCTATTTCTCCAACTGATATCCAAAGTTTCTTGGGTTTAGTTGGCTATTACTGCCATTTTGTTAAGGGTTTCTCCTCTATAGCATCTCCTATGACTCGGTTGACCTAAAAGAAAGTGAAGTTCTTGTGGTCCGAATCTTGTGAGAAGAGTTTTCAGGAGTTGAAGTCTCTACTCACATCAGCCCCTGTTTTGAATTTACCTGATGGTGTTGATGGTTTTGTGGTGTACTGTAATACTTCGAGAGTTGGTTTGGGTTGCGTATTGATGCAGAAGGGTAAGGTGATAGCTTATGCTTCTAGACAGTTGAAACCCCATGAGAAAAATAACCCCACCCATGACCTTGAGTTGGCTGCTGTTGTGTTTGCTTTGAAAATATGGAGACACTATTTGTATGGTGTCCATATTGATGTTTTCACTGATCATAAGAGTTCGCAATATGTGTTTACCCAGAGAGAATTGAATCTTAGGCAGAAACGATGGTTAGAATTGTTAAAGGACTATGATATGAGGGTGTTGTACCATCCGGGAAAGGCCAATGTTATGGCGAATGCCCTAAGTAGAGTGTCCATGGGTAGTGTTTCGCATGTGGTAGAAGGTAAGAAAGAGTTGGCTCGTGATGTACATCGTTTGGCTAGATTAGGGGTTAGGTTGTTTGACTCTGTTGAAGGTAGTATAGGGGTTCAGAGTAGTTTCGAATCCTTCTTGGTTTCGAAAGTGAAGGAAAAGCAATACTTAGATGCTAGTTTGGATAGATTGAAGGAGTCAGTCAAGGACCAAAAAGTAGAGGTTTTCTCCCAAGGGGGAGATGGCGTGTTGACATTGCAGGGTAGATTGTGTGACTGACCTAATTTTTGGGGCGTTACAAACTTGGTATCAGAGCCTAAGGTTTTAAGGTGTCCTAGGGAGCATGACAAGCTGCGTTAAGTAGAGTCTTGATCATTGGTGTGTAGTGCGACACATCTATGAGCAAGAGGCTACAAGACGTTTTAGGAAAAAGTGTGACTCTTTCTTTCAGAAGTCTATCATGCTTAAAGTGTCTCTCTGCTATTGATTCATGCTCTCCTCTTTCAAAAATATGCCTCCAAATTGAGCGAGAAGAAATAATGATGGTCAGCAACCTCAACCCGCTGACCCATTGAATGAAAACCGTTTTCCAAACTCGTTATGGTTATTTTGAGTTTCTTGTTATGTCTTTTGGGTTTACTAATGCCCCAGCAGCTTTCATGGACCTCATAAATTGAGTGTTCAGACCATATCTGGATATGTTTGTCATAGTGTTCATCGATGATATACTGGTGTACTCCCGTAGTGAGGGTAAATATTCTGATCATCTCTGAACTGTCTTGCAAACCCTTAGATATCACAAGTTATTTTCCAAGTTCGGAAAGTGTGATTTTTGGCTAAGGTCAGTTGCTTTTCTAGGTCATATCATTTCTTCCGAGGGTATTAGAGTTGATCCCCAAAAGACCAAAGTTGTTAAAAATTAGCCTAAACCTATTTCTCCAACTAATATCCAAAGTTTCTTGGGTTTAGCTGGCTATTACCGCCATTTTGTTGAGGGTTTCTCCTCTATAGCGTCTCCTATGACTCGGTTGACCCAAAAGAAAGTGAAGTTCTTGTGGTTTGAATCTTGTGAGAAGAGTTTTCAGGAGTTGAACACTCAACTCACTTCAGCCCCTGTTTTGACTTTGCCTGATGGTGTTGATGGTTTTATGGTGTACTGTGATGCTTTGAGAGTTGGGTTGGGTTACGTATTGATGCAGAAGGGTAAAGTGATAGCTTATGCTTTTAGACAGTTGAAACCCCATGAGAAAAATTACCCCACCCATGACCTTGAGTTGGTTGCTGTTGTGTTTGCTTTGAAAATCTGGAGACACTATTTGTATAGCGTCCATGTTGATGTTTTCATTGATCATAAGAGTCTACAGTATGTGTTTACCCAGAGAGAATTGAATCTTAGGCAGAGACGATGGTTAGAATTGTTAAAGGACTATGATATAAGTGTGTTGTACCATCTGGGCAAGGCCAATGTTGTGGCGGATGCCCTAAGTAGAGTGTCCATAGGTAGTGTTTCGCATGTGGTAGAAGGTAAGAAAGAGTTGGCTCGTGATGTACATCGTTTGGCTAGATTGGGGGTTAGGTTGTTTGACTCTGCTGAAGGTAGTATAGGGGTTCAGAGTAGTTACGAATCCTCCTTGGTTTCGGAAGTGAAGGAAAAGCAATACTTAGATGCTAGTTTGGTTAGACTGAAGGAGTCAGTCAAGGACCAAAAATTAGAGGTTTTCTCCCAAGAAGGAGATGGTGTGTTGAGATTGTAGGGTAGATTGTGTGTCCCGAATGTTGATGATCTGAGACAGAGGATTATAGCTGAAGCGCACGGGGCGCGATATTCTATTCATCCTGCTGCCATCAAGATGTACCGAGACTTGCGGGAAATCTATTGGTGGAGTGGTATGAAGAAAGGTATTGCAGCGTTTGTAGCTAAGTGTGCAACATGCCAACAGATTAAGTTTGAACACCAAAGACCTGGTGGTATGATGGAAGAGTTTAGTATTCCCGCCTGGAAGTGGGAAGAGATAAATATGAACTTCATGATTGGTTTACCTCTTTCCCGACGCCATCATGATTCCATTTGGGTTGTGGTTGATAGGTTGACTAAGTCTGCTCATTTCTTGCCTGTTCATACTTCATATACTGCTGAGGATTACGCTAGATTGTATATCCGAGAGCTAGTCAGACTGCATGGAGTTCCCTTGTCTATCATTTCGGACAGGGGTACTCAGTTCACTTCGCAATTTTGGAAAGCTTTTCAGAAGGGTCTTGGTACCTAAGTACTTTTGAGTTTTGCTTTTTATTAGCAGACCGATAGTCAGGCTAAGCGGACCATCCAGACTTAGAGGATATGTTGATATCTTGTGCACTTGACTTTAATGGAAGTTGGGATGATCACTTACTGTTGATAGAGTTTTCTTACAATAACAGTTTCCACTCTAGTATTGGCATAGCTCCATTTGAAGCCTTATATGAGAGGAAGTATAGATCACCCATAGGTTGGTTCGAGGTGGGTGAAGCGGCTGTGAGTGGTCCTGATTTGGTTTTTGAGGCTATGGAAAAAGTTAAGTTGATTAGGGAAAGGTTGAAAACTGCACAGAGTCGTCAGAAGTCATATGCGGATGTTAGAAGAAGAGACCTTGAGTTTAAAGTTGGTGACCTAGTGTATCTGAAAATTTCACCCATGAGGGGGGTGAAAAGATTCGGAAAGAAGGGAAAGCTTAGTCCCCGTTATTATGGTCCTTACAAAATTCTTAGTCGTGTTGCTAAGGTAGCTTATGAGGTCGAGTTGCCTTCCGAGTTGTCCTCTGTTCATCCAATATTCCATGTCTCCATGCTTAGAAAGCATATTAGCAATGTTGTGGTAGTGGATTTCTCTGTGAGTGCTGACATTCAAGAAAATCTTTCTTTTGATGAGATTTCTGTTGAGATCTTGATTTCAGTGTCCGAAGACTAAGGAACAAAGAAGTTCCCTTGGTCAAGGTTTTGTGGCGAAACCAATCTGTTGAGGGTGAAACTTGGGAATCTGAGGCGGATATGCTATCCAGGTACCCGCACCTATTTTCCGCATACTTCGATCAAGCCGAAGGTACCATTCTGTCCTAAATCATGCACTTTTGATAAAAGTTGCAGCAGTTCAGCTGTCATTTATTATGTGTTTAGCTGTAGTTTCTTGAATTTATGCATTCTATGTGGCATTCAGAGTGAGAAACGATGTGGTGATGAGTCTAACGAATGGTTTTAGCTGTATGCTCTATTCCGTATCTAATCTTGGCATGTCTAGCGTCATTTGAGGATAAATTTTTCCAACGGGGGGATGATGTAATACCACGGGAAATTTTTCGTTGAAATTTTGTGCGTAAAAGTGTTGGGTTCTATCTTCTAGAATGAATTATAAATTTTCCGTGCGCAATGTCTTAGATTATGACCCACCATTGCGTAGAGTATCGAATAAGTTTTCCAACTATATGTGGATCATCCAAAACGGACACCCGAGCGACGAGTTATGAACATTCCGATCGAACCGTGAATAGTAGTGAACAGTAAAACGTGCAGGAAAAAGTACTGAGGCCTGGCGTATTTTTGCTCCAAATTTAAATGATCATAACTCCTTGTACATAATGATCTGGGTGATCTACTATATATCAATGGAAATCTATTAGAGTCCTCTTTCCAATGAAATTGGTTTCATCCAATTTGTCTATCGAAGCAAAAAGTTATGGTCAATCTACTTCAGCCTATCAAAAGCAAATTTTTGGGTCAAATTCAAATGATCATAACTCCTCGTACACAATGATCTGGGTGAGATACTATATATCAACGGAAATTTCTGCGAGTCCTCTTTCTAATGAAATTGGTTTCATCTAATTTGGATATCGGAGTAAAACATTATAGTTGATCTACTTCAGACTATCAAAATAGTCCACCAAAGGACAGATTCAAAAATTATTTAATTTTTAGGGGCGTTTTGGTCATTCCCCCTCATCCAAAATCCATTCAAACCCTATATTAAAGCCTATTAGAAGCATTATATGTTATATTTCATCAAATTCCCTCGAAAAGAAAACCCTAAGATCCTACATCCAACTTCAAGAACCTCCAAAGTTTACCATTAATTCTGCAAATTTATTCAAGATTCCAAGTTCCTAGTTCAAGAACTCCAAGAACCATCATTCAAAAGCACAATTAACATCTCAAAAAATGAGTATCGATCTAAAGTTCATCATTCAAGGTATGTGGGGTTTTTCAACAAGAACTCTCTTTCGTTCTTGTGCCCAAATGTAATTTTCTTTACAAAGGCATGATTTTTATTTGATTTTTATGAATTTGAAGCATGAACCCATATCCTATGATTATTATTATGAAATCTTGATATTTATGATTTTGAAAGATGAATTTACATGTGTGGAGATATAAAGCATGAATCTTGAATGATATTTATCATGATTTTGATATTTGGGTCGTGAATCCCCATTGGAAATTGTGTTTTTTTTAGAAAGTGTGTGTTATAAGCACGTTGATGTTGAATATTTGAGATATTTTGAATGATTTGACCTTTTGGTCTTAGTGGAGTTGTTTTGAACTCGAGTGTGAAAGAAATCCACAACGTGGTTGATTTTGATAGATGGGAAGCATGATGGCTCCCGATGTATATTTATATATTACTAAAACTGTTTTGTTGTGGATTGTCTTTGAAATGATCTGAGCTAAGTCCGGGAGAAATCTTTAGCACCGAGTGGGAGGTATAAAGCGACCTTACTTCCCTAGAACTACGTGCCCCCGGAGGAGTGAGCCTGAGGCTGATTTATATAGTGATCACTAGATATATGAGAACAAATTTAGAAGAATATATGAGAACCAAAGATATAAAATATATAGAATACCTTAGTGAAAATATGGAGGAATTAACAAGATTAAAACAAACAACTAAAGAATATTTAATTAACCCACCTAAATGACAGATAATTTTGAAGTACTAGTTTTATACATACTCAGAGATATAGAAATTATAGACGAAAAAAAATAATATGGGAAAAAATATTTAACATTGAAGATGAAGAGTTAGATATAAAGTAGATAGAAGACGAGTTAGTAGAAATATACTTAAGTGATGACAATCACTATTACTACCTAGAAAATTATTCAAATGGATATTATACAGATTAGGAAATGCTAGAATATATTCAAAGTGTTAGAGAAAAATAAAGTTGGCTATACAAAGAAATTAATTATAGAAACCAGCTTAGAAAAGGAAAAGAACAATTAAAAGAAAGATTAATTTGTATAAATAAAATCATAAAACAACTAGAATTAGAAAACAGTTTAGAATATTATTTAGACATAGAATAATTCATAGACGAAAAAGACAGGATAATTAACGAAATAGATAACCTAGAATTTAATATTAGATATAGTACAATTAGAATAAATTATTACAAATAAATTTGTAGTATCACAACTACTTTAGGATAAAATGATAGACTATGAGTATTTAAAATATTGGAGACAAGATATGGAAGAAATAAGATTAATAGTAATACTTATGAAAGAGAATTTAATTGAATATTTTAGAACAAAAGATATAGAATATTTAGAATACCTCCAAAATAATATACAAGAATTACAAAGACTAAGAGAAAGAATTAAAGAATATTACAGTAAAGCATTTAATCAAATACCATCTAATCACCCTCCAAGATATGAACATTAATAAAATTAAAATAAATATACTAAAAATGTTTAGAGAAGTTCAGAAATATCCACTCACAAATAAAAATAGATCCATCAGAGCTATAATAGATCTATTTATTACCCAAGTTATCCGCACACCCCTACAAATTCATTAAGGTATTCTATATATTTTATATCTTTGGTTCTCATATATTCTTCTAAATTTGTTCTCATAAATTTTTCTATTAATTGTATATTTTTCATATCCATTTTTCAATATTCGTAATTTATCATGGTTGATGTGTAGGTTTGGTATGTAAGTATTTATAAGAGTAGTTAGGTAGGTGAGGTATGTAATTTATTCTAGTCATAAAATATTTATCAAATATTTTTTCCAATATGATTTTTCTTATATCTATAATTTCTATATCCTTAAGTACATACAAAACAGGTATTTTAAATTTATCTACCATTTAATCAGATAAATAAGTATTCATTTTTCATATGATGCTTTTTAAAAATATTCCCTTCAATCATACACATAACAAAATATGATCATTTTAGATTACTGTATACTAGATTATTCTTATATAACATATTCTTCGGTCACTATTAGCATGATAATCTAGATACCAATTGTAGGGGGTTGCGGATTAGGTGCGGTAACTTTACTAGGAAATAAATAGTTATTGGGCAATAAGTATTTATTTTTATATAATGTATTTTGTGAATATTATCGATTGAAATATTTTTCATTTTTATCTTCTTGACTTAAGATGTTTTATTAATTCATATTCTAAAATAGATATTATCGTAATTAAATTATCTAGTGTTCTAGGATCCTCGTTAGTACTATGTAATCTTTTGTATTCTTGGTATAAACTATATAGTTGGGTTTCGATTTCTTTTAATGATTTATTCTTTTCGTAAGATGTATCCATTAATTTATGTAATTGTTAAATGTTTGTAGTGATATTCATTAACTGTTTTTCTTCGTTCTTGTATTTTTTATTTTCATATATTTTATTAGTATATTCAATTTTACTAATATTCATATTTTGAGGGGTGATTAAATGGTAGTTGATTAAATGCTTTGCTATAATATTCTTTAGCTTTTTCTCTTGGTTTTTGTATGTCTTCTATATTATTTTTAAGATATTCTAAATATTCTATATCTTTTGTTTTAAAATATTCAATGAAATTCGTTTTTATAAGGTTTTCTGTTAATCTTATTTCTTCCATTTCTTGTTCCCAGTATTTTAGATATTCGTAGTTTATCATTTTATTCTTTTAAAGTAAATGTATAATAATCTATTCTACTTGTACTATATTTAATATCTTGTTTGAGGTTATTAATACTACTAACTATTTTTTCTTGTTCTCTTCTTAATGAATTTTTTAAACTATCTAAACTTTTATCTTTGCTTTTTTCTAAATTTTTCAAGGTTTTGTCTATCCATTCTAATTTTTCTATTAGATTTTCCATTATTTCTCTAATTTGTTTTCTATAATCAATTTCTTTATGTAGGTCTTCTTGATTTTCT
>NC_061122.1:14804148-14866961 GCF_002878395.1 Capsicum annuum
AATTTTTCTATTAGATTTTCCATTATTTCTCTAATTTGTTTTCTATAATCAATTTCTTTATGTAGGTCTTCTTGGTTTTCTCTAATTTTCTTAATATATTCTGACATTTTTAGTCTGTATAATATCCATCTGAATCTAAATAGTATTGGTGTTCATAATATATAAGTAAGTTTTCTATACTATTTAATAATTCTTCCTCTTCATAATCTTGTAATTTTTCCCATATTATTTTCTTTATGTCTGTAATTTCTATATCTCTAAGTATATATAAAACAAGTATTTTAATATCATCTGTCATTTAAGCTTGATTAAATGCTTTTTCATAATATTTTCAGTTGTTTGTTTTAGTCTAAGTAGTTCTTGCATATTTTCATTAAGAAATTCTATATATTTTATATCTTTAGTTTCCATGTATTTGTCTAAATTTACTTTCATCTGTTTTTCTATTAACTGTATGTTTCTCATATCTTTTTCCCAAAATTCTAGATATATGTAATTTATCATGGTAAGTATTTGTAAGAGTAGTTAGGTAGGCATGGTATGTAATTTATTGTAGTCATATAATATTTACCAAATGCTTTTTCTAATATGATTTTTCTTATATCTACTACTTTTATATCCTTAAGTGCATACAAAATGAGTATTTTAAATTTATCTACCATTTCGTCAGATAAATAATTATTCATTTTTCATAAAATTGCTATTTTCAAAATATTCCCTTCAATCATACACATAACAAATATGATCATATTAGATTACTATATACTAGATCATTCTTAAATAACATGTTCGTCGGTCACTATTAGCATGGTAATCCAAATACTTTTCCCTTAAACATCACCTCAACTCTGGCTACTCCCCACCACGGCTTCTTGCCTTATTGGTCTCACCTTTAGGATGTCATAGTTCTTAGGAATTTTTCTCCGTTTCCACTTTACTAATAAACTTCTTAACATGCTATTCTTCGAATAATTCTACTATAAAGTAACTAACATTAACTTATTTTATTATATCATGATTGTTAGGAATTATGAATTTAGTTATTCATAATAGTGAATAAATATACCTGTTCTGGTAAGTTTGATAATCCTAAGTTTTGTTCCTACATAGATTTTTCCATTGAAATATACCTGTTTTTTTAAATAAACAAGCAAAATATTTTTGGTAGACAAGAGAGAGAGTTTTTGCTTCAACGCATAAAGGCTTACCCTTCATCTGAGCAAATGCTCATTTATTTATAGGTTGAAGTTGTAAACAAAGTTTACATGCACGTGTCTATTTTAAAAACTAAAAAACTTTAACAAAAATGTCAAAAAGGCTAGGTTATAGGCTATATCTATCTAACCAAAAAGGTTTTATCTTAACTTACTAAAAGACAAAAAATTGTTAATACCTAAGACTTTTTCTATACAAATTTTTACAATTTACGTAAAGAAAATTGTGAAAGTTATCTACATGTCACTTTCACAATTTAATAGCTTGTCTTCTCCATTATTTTGCTCCGTAGTTATCTCTTTTTTGTTGTATCTGCTGTTTTTCTATCTTCTTATCAGTGTAGCATCACATCTGGAATAAAGTTGAGCTTTCTACTACATCTGCTGCATATGTGGTCTTTGTATTTTTGGCCAACTTTTTCACAAAATTAATCCATAGCTTCTTCTGAAATAATTCCCTTACTGATAGATCTTGTTAATGGTTGTTCTTCTAGTCTGAGGAATGTTAATCCCCATTTTTTAAGTTCTTCCATGTCATGGTCTCTAACTTCTTTGCAAGTTGAATAAATCAATGCTTGGTTCCTTGAATTATATATCCAAACTGGCTTTTAATTTAAATAATTATTAAGTAACTCTGATAATATGTTGCTTATTCCAATAACTCTTTTGTTGCGGTAAAATGCTGGTATCTGCGTTTTTGGTATCTCGGTCTGTTCACATATTTCTTCCGAAATAATATAATCTCTGGTCATACCCATTTTGACCATATTAATAGTCTGTTTAATTTCGTCAAATAATATTTCTGCTGGTGCGGAATAAAATTGAATATAGAATAATTGTCCGTTGGTATTTCTCTTGTAAGTCATAAATTCTTTGTGAATTTCTAGGATTCCTGCTAACTCTTCTCCATCGGTTGTGTAAACCGTAGATGATAATCCATAATAGTAACATGATTTAATAACATTTGGGCTTGTACCTGGTAAGGCAATAAGTTTATTGTAATTTTAGCTTTTCTGGGTAATATATCCTTTTTGTTGTGCGGCTAGCTGTTCACTTTGAATAGGTTTGGTATTTAATAAGGTTTGTAAGGTGTGTACGTTGTCAATGTATTTACGAGAAGAATAATTGTATGTCTGTTTTTCTTGGTTAAGTGATTCGGAATAGGTATGTATCTGGGGAGGTGCAAATGCTTCTATATTTTGTATATTTGGTGTATATGGTTTTGAAAATATTTGGCTGAGGTTATAATTCTTTTTCTTTGGTATTCCAGGTCTATTTTAAGTGACTCTATTTTTCCCTTTAGATGTGCCTGCAGCTGTAATTGAAGTTTCGTTAGTAATTTGAGTTTTAAGGTGTTTCTCATCGTCACCTTCTAGGTCTAGTTTTTTAATGTGCTTTTCCTGCACAGTGTTTTGTTTTTTATAGTGCTCGACTTGCACTTTTACTTTTGTAACTTCAGTAGTTAGTGTAATAACTCGTTCTTGTAATAACTCCATTTGTTTAAACATTTGGAGCAATAAATCAGTTTGGGTATCTTTGGCATCAGTCTCTTGCGTTGGTAAATCAGTTTGAGTAGCTTTGTCTTGATAAGTAATCTGCAATGATATTTTTGTTAGTATTGATTACTTCAATTGTAAATGTAAAATTTAGTATATTTAATACTAGTCTCCGAATTTCCTTTGTCGTAACCGAATTTTGTATTTTTCTTGTTAGCCACCATCGTACCTGTGTATTATCTGTTCTAACAATAAACTTGTTATACACGATATATGGTTCAAATGCTATTAAACATTTATATAAAGAACATAATTCTTTTCTATTTATTTTTCATTTTACTTCTGTTTCGTTAAACGTTCCTGAATAATATCTACAATGATGTTCTAATTTTTCTTCTTCATACCTATATTTGAGTACTCCTCCATAACTATATTCACTTGCATCAGCTTCTACTATATATGTAAATTTTTTATTTTCATCTAGAAATTGTAATTTTGGTAACTCTTTACAAAGTAATTTTATTTTTTTTACCTGTTTTTTGTCTTCTTCATTATATCTATATTCTACATCCTTTTTTGATTTTTTTCTATAATGGTTTTAAGTTTTTTGCTAGTTTTGAAATATATTCTCTTACTTGGTTTACTAATCCTAAAAATGATTGTAATTTCTTTTTTGTATCTAATTCTTCTTCTAAATTTATTATTTTTTGGACTATATGTTGTTGCATTTTGACTACACTTGTATCTATTTGCATTCCTAAAAATTCTATCTGATTTTTCATAATTTCTGCTTTCTTCTCACTTAAACTTATTCCTAATTTTTCTATTATATCTGTAAACTTTTCTAATAATTTTAAATGTTCTTCTTTAGTTTTTGTATATAATAGTATATCATCTATGTATACTATACAATTAGGTAGTTGTTTAAAATAACTATCTATAAAATGTTGATATCTACCTGGTGCATTTTTATATCCAAATGGTAGTTCAATCCGTTCATAAAATCCTTGTGGTACCATAAATGCGGTTAATTCCTTAGATTTTTCTTCTAACTTTAAATGATAAAATCTTGATTTACAATCAAATTTACTAAAATAATTATATCCTTGTATTTGCCTTATTTTTAATATCTTGTTTGGTATTGGGTAATTATAAGTCATTGTTTTTGCATTTAAATTTCTATAATCAATAACCATCCTACTTTTTCCTCTTTTTTGTTCACTATGTTTATTTACAATAAATGTTGGGCTATTATGTTTACTATTACTTTTTTGTATATATTGTTTTTCTAATAATTCTTCTATATGCATTTTAAATTCTTTTAAATCATCAAAATTATATGTTAATGGTTTCTGGCTTATTATGCTATTTTTATCTATTAATTCAATTTTTATAGTGGTTTTATTGTATCTTCAGTATTTTTTATATTTTCTAATTTTTGTGTAATTTTTTCACTTCCTTTTATCCAATCAGTTTTCTTTCTTATTTTATTAATAACTCTTTTTGCTCTTACTTTCTGTTTACATGGTGTTGTAAACCACCAATCTGTTCTAGTTATTATATGTGGGTATAATTTATCTAAAAACGGCATTCTTAAAAGTATATCTTTTGATGTTAGCTTATAATTATAGATTTCTTCTATTGTTAATATTTTATCCCATACTTGTGTTTTTACATTCTTAGCTTTATAAGTAATTAAGCTTCCTTCGTTATTAAATCTTTTAACTATTATTGGTGTTTTTAATTTATCTCATTTACTTTCTGGTAAATAATTATATCTACATAAATTAGCTTCTGCTCCTGTATCTATCATAGGCGTATAATATCTACTATAATATCCTTCTACTACTATCTTCATTAATACATATATTTTCATATCATGTTAGAGCTCTTCTTAGGAATAATCTTTCCCTATTATATGTTATAGATAATTGTGTATGTTCTATATTGTATGATTTTACTTGTTCTAGCCATTTAATTCCTAATATTATGTCTGTTTTTTGCATTTCTTCCTTTTTTTCAAATTCTATTTTCATTTTTCTAACTCCTATTATTATTTCTTTTTCTGCTATATTTTTAGTGTTTATCAAGCTTCTTGGTAGATCTGGGCATATATTATTATCAAATTTTATTTCCTCATTTTTTTACTAGATATTTTTCTATATAATTTTCTTGTTGTCCTGTATTTAAGAGTATTAAATATTCCTTTTCATTTATTGTTCCTGTTATGTAATATTGATTTAAATTAACTATTGAACTTGTTTCATAACTTGTTCTTTTTGATGAATTTGATGATTCTGGTTTTTCATAAGTTATTCTTTTTGTTGTACTTATTCTGTCATTTATTATTTCTAAATCTTCTTCTATGTCTATATTTCTGTAACTATAATCATTATTATCAATTGTTTTTACGAATTGTTCAAAAGGACTTTCTATTTGTATTTTATTAATTTTATTTTTTCCCGTTATTTTATATTTTGTTGGTAATACATATAGATTTTTACATCTTACTGTAAATATTTTACTTCCTGGGGCTAGTTCTATTCCTGATATTTTCCAATATAATACTAATGATTTATCTATATTTTAATCTGTTATTGCTACTGAATAATTTGCACTTATTATAAATTTAAATTTTTGGTATATTAAATTTCCTTTAATTGCAGTTATTATGTTTTTTCCTATAGGTCTTATAATCCTATCATTTGTTAAATATAATTCTATTGGTGTATCTATTCCTTCTCTAAAACATGCTTTTATTAATATCTCTGTACCTCCAAGGTGTACATATTTTATTGGGTCTCCTCTACTTTTTTATATCGTTTATTTCTTTATTAATTAACTTTTTTGTTACTCATGGTATACTAGCTTTATCTTTTCCATATCCGCAGTCTATTATATGTTCCTTTTGACTTACTACATAATATTCTTCCTTTTTCCTAGTAAATATATTTTTTATTGTTAGTATTTTAAATGTTTTTTCTACACTTAAGTTAACTCTTTTCCTTTTATTTCATCAAATATATTATTATCAAATATTATTTTTTGATCTGTTCCTTCGTCATTTAAATATTCTTCTTTTGTTATTATTGTTATATCTTCTTCAGTCATTTGGTTTATTTGTATATCTTCTTCAGTCATTTAATTCGTCTAATTCACTATCTATTTCATTATCTTCTATTTCATTATCTGTTTCATTCTTTGAAATTTCATATATACTGTCTTCACTTTCTAATTCGTAATCTATATAATCTATCTGCATATATTCTGTATTTTCTATTTTTATTTCTGAAATTTTTTTATTTTTTGGGTTTTTAGGTAATTTACAATCTCTAGCTAAATGTCCTAATTTTCCGCAATTATAACAAGTACATTCCTTTATAGATTTCTTTTTCCTATATGGTCTTTTATGTTTATAATTTTTTACATAATATCTTTTTCTTGGTTTTTTATACTTATATTTTGATTTTTTGTATTTCTTATATTTCTTATGCCTTTTTCTTTTCTTATAATATCTTAGGTGATATTTTATCTTTGCAACATGCTAAATTTCTTATTAATGTTTTTTCCATTTTTATTTCTTCTCTATATTTTTCACATAGGTTTCTATACCATTGTTGTAAAAATTTTATTCTTGCTCCTAGAGTATCTACTATTTTTGTTTTATCCCAACTTTTTATTATTTTTGGACTAAATGGTTCAGGTAATTTACTAAAATATAATTTTCTTATTTCTTTACTTTCTTCTGTATTATATGCTCCTTTATAATAATATTCTTTAAATGCACAAGTATATTCATCTATGTAGCACATATTATATATTGCTAATTTTAACATTAAATTCCTATTTGTATCTTTCTCTTCATTTTGTTCTTCCTCTATTGTTGTCATGCTACTAAATTCGTCTTTTATAGTTGTTTCATATTTTTTTAATAATTCTATTGGTGTTAGTTTAGTTGTGGTTGTTGATGATGTTCCTTCTGTGGGTTTGTCAGTTCTTAATACTCTTTTACTATTTTCAGTTAGATTTAAAAACCATAATTTCACTGTTCCTATTAGTGTTCTTTCTATATATTCTGGTGCATCTATTACATTTATATTATTATCTAATAATTGTTTTGTCATATATCCTATCCATAATTGTATTGTTTTTTCTGTATCTATTACACAATCTAAGTCTAAAAAGTTATAATTTTTATTAACTATTTGTTTTGGTGTCCATTTGTCATATTCATTCTTTAGATTATATCTTTTAAACTTATTCTTATAATATGTAGGTTTTCTTATTTCTGATATTCTAGGTATTATATTTTCGTCTTCTTTTTTATCAAGAGTGTTTATTTTCGTGTTTATATTTTCTAAGTTTCTTCATTAATTACTTCTTGTTTTCCATTGATTCCTAAATTTTTTGTATTTGTTAAGATTTCCGTATACGTTTCACTATCTTCCGAATCATAATTATCTGTTTCTTCAACATCTATTGTATTTATTTCTAATTCCTTGGTTTCTATTTCTTTATTGTCTATTTCTAATTTTTCTTTTAATTGATTTATCTCATTTAATAATTTTTGTTTTTTATTTTTTTTCTTTCTGTCTTTTTTCATACAGATCTTTTAGCATTTGTAGTTCTTTTTCTAATTCAGCAATCCTACTATTTTTAGTTTCTTCTATTTTTCGTATTTCTTCTGTAGTTTGTTGTTTTATTTTTTTTATTTTCTTTTTTCTATCTATTTCTTCGTTTTCTTTTTCTATTCTCACCATAGCTATCAATTTATCTTCTAATTTTAATTCTTCTTTTTCTAGCATTAAATATAAATGTTCACCTATTTTCTTATACCTTCTACCTAAATTAGAAAACACTATTTTTATTTTTAATCCTTCGTGATTTTCATATGTTTTTTCGTCTATTGTAAATTCTTCTTTGTTCATTTTTTATTTAATTGTTAATAGATTATGTTGGTATGTATATTCTAGACTATCTATTATTGATTCTAAATTTGATATTTCTTCTTTTTGTGCATTTATTGAGTTTTTACTAACTCTGGCAATTATGTTATATTATAGTTTTTCTATTCTTATTTTTAATTCTTTACGTTTTTCAGATATTATTTGCTTTACTTCTTTATATTTTTGTATGTTATTCATTTAAATAATATTTTGGGGAATATCTAAATCTTGTTTTATCAAATAAATCATAATTAATAAATTAATCAAATAAATCCATATATATACGACTTCTATATTTTTTAAATAACAAGGCTTTGATAGCAATTGTAGGGGTTGCGAATTAGGCGCGGTAACTTTACTAGGAAATAAATAGTTATTGGGACTTTTTCAATGTATCTATTAATAGATTAAAACTAATATATATTTAATATTTTACTCCCCAAAACTTTCAAAAATGTCATTGTCTTTTATATGGAATTTTTCAATGTATCTTTTATATGAAAAATTTCAACTTATGTTTGCGTGTCGGTTAAAATCTGCAGTTAATTTTATTATAGCCGCTCAAGAGTTATACAAGTGTTTGCAGAGTGTGTTTCAAATAGGTATTTATGTTTTTAAGCATGAGTACAATACAATTCCTTATATAGGTAATTATTTTTTACATATATTTTAGGATTTTTAATTTCTTTCTATATATTTTAGTATTCATATATTTTAGGACTATTAATTTCTTTCCATATATTATAGAAATTCTTAATTTAATAAAATAATAATTTAAAAAATAGTGAAAAGACGATTTTGTCTAAAGTGGATACTTTTAATAAAGGGCAAAAAATTCAAACAATATTTCTAAGGTCCTTCACACTTTTAATATATTATACATATAGATTATAGATATAGATTATAGATTGTAGATATAGATTATAAATATAGATATAGATTAGAGATTAGAGATTATAAGATTTAAAAGTAAATTTGATAGATGTACATATAATGCTTGAATGTCATGCGACCTATAGTGATCGATTAAGCATCAAATTAAGCCGCACAATTTTGGAATCTGGAGCCAAAAGGGCACTTTTTAAAATAAAAAATACTAAAGGTAAACCTGTCATTCGGGCTCGGTTGGCCCGTTCCGGCCCAATGAGCCATCGGGTAATTGGGTCACCTGTCTCAGGCTAGACCGTCTGGGATGACCAGCCAGGTGGACCGGCCCAGTTATAAAATTGGACCAGGCCCATCGATGACCCACCCCGGTTTCTAAAGAAAAAAATTAATTTTTTTTGCTGGTAACCGTTGGACAAGTGGGAAATTGGACCGTTGAGGCCCAACGGCTATAATGCTGTTGTGGACCTCCAACGGCCAATTGGCCCTTCTTCCAATTTTTATTAAAAAAAAAATCAATTTTTTTTATAAATAGCCTAAATTCAAAATCATTTTTCACATTCTCAATCTCTCATTCCCTCGTTCTCTCTCAAATATTCTAATTATCTCCTAAAGTGCTCAATTTTATTTTTAAAATTTTGCAATTACAAAGATCAAGTAAAAGTTTTCTAAAGACACAACTTTCGGATACTTTTAAAATTTGGTATTGTCATTCCATCTCTTACTTTTAATTTTTAATTAGTGTATTAATTGTTGAATATTTATTTTTATTATTTTTGTGTATTTTAAATATTTATTAGTTTAATTTATAATATGGATAAATTAAGAAAGCTCAGTAAAAGTGTCAAAATTTTTTGCCCCGAAAGTGATAGTGGTAGTAAAAAATGAATTAGTGGCGGTAGAGGTAGAGGTAGTTCAAGTACTAGATATACCCGTGTGCCTCCGGTATCAATTAGTCAACCTTTTTGAGGATGAAATAGATGTAGGTGCTCACGATATGAATTATTTAGAAGCTCAGAAAAATTATGGTATAGAAGAAGAGAATGAAATAGGCGTGGTTGATTTAGATGTAGATGAAGAAAATATTGGTGAAACACCTGAAGTAGGAAATACTAATGTTAGATTTGAATCGGTTAATCTTCCTCCCCGTCCTCCCCGCGCTCTTGTAAGATCTCGTAGAAGAACTAGTATTGCATGGAAAGATTTTTCGAAAATAGAAGGAGAAACTAAGGTGCAATGCAAAATTTGTAAAATTATATGTGAGCATAAAATCGGAGGCAATAAAGGGGATACGGGTTCGTTGATGAAACATTTAAGAGAAAAACACGCAGTAGAGTTAAGTCTTACACAAGATGGTGAGGCTGTTGGCGGGCCAGCATAAAGTAGATTGAACCCAACAATCAATCGGTCAAGAATTATAAAAAAAATTAAGGACTGGGAAGAAATAGCGAAAATGATAGTTGTGGGTTGTTTGTCTTTCACTTTTTCTTCTTCGGATGCTTCTATTCATTATGTTCAAGCAATTTATAATCCTATGTTTACAGGTATTCCTAGAAGTACTTGTCAGACCGATATTTTTAGACTCCATGCATAATATGTTTATTATTTATTTGCGTTATTAAAAAATATTACATGTAGAATTGCTCTAACTTCTGATCTTGATCGTGCTGTTAATAAAAATGATTATTTAATAATTAGTTGTCACTAGATAGATAGTACTTTTGTTATGCAAAAATGTATTCTAGCATTTTTGTATGATGAAGATCATAAACACACAGAAAAATTTATTTTTGAATCTATTTGTAAAGTTGCAAAATGTTATGGTATTGAAAGAAAAGTTTTATATATTGCTTTTGATAATGCATCAAACAATAAGACTGCTATTGGCTTGTTAAAAGTTGAACTTTCTCCGCCGTTACTTGAAATATTTCATGTTAAGTCTATTTTTCATATATATAATTTAATTGTAAGAGATGATCTTAAATTTTTTGAGCTTTATATTGAAAAGGTCCGGCTTCTTATTAGAATTATTCAAGGAAATAATCTGTAACACCCCAATTTTCTGAACCAGAATGCTACACGATGCTCATGACCCCGAAGGACCACAAGCTAACCCATGACTAAAATCTATACCTATACACTGCATAATATAACATGAAAATGCGGAAACATGTACTGAATGGCCTTAAGGTTCAAATCTAAATAAAAACATCTGATAAGAATAATGTCTGAAAATGGTATAATAATACCAAAACAAATCTGAAATAACTGTCTGACATGCTATAGTCTAGAAAGCCTCTAAACTGTCTGAATAAGGAGTTGATGGAATATGTCTCCAACTAACTCCGTCTAGCAAAACTGAACTGAAATAATAAATGAAATAAAATAATATCATCCTCAAATGGATGAGGACTCACTGCAACTCTGCGACTGGAATTCTACTGCTGATCTAGAAGACGTGCCTCTAAACCTATGGTGTAACATAAGAGAAAGCACCATAGCGCAAATGTGTCAGTACGTCTGAATGTAATGAGTATACGAGTGAGGTAGGCTAAATGCAAAGGGTTATATGCATGAACAATGCTGACTAATATGAACTTGAGAATACATACATGCATAAGCAACTATAACTGAACTCATGGAGATACTGACTACTGAGTCTAGATATTGACAACATGAGTGTACTGATACTATGATACTGAATAGATAAACGACTATTTCTGACAGTTTGAATTATGAAGAAATGGTCTGGTTGACTGTGTCTAACAGTCCTGAAATTGAGTACTAATAGCATGAGTGACTATATCTGATAGCCCTAATACTGATTGCTGATAACATGAGTGATTGTATCAGATAGTTCTGAATCTGATGGAACTATCTGAGTCTCGTACTGCATCTGAGTTGACTATATCTGACAGTTCGGGTATACTAAAATCTGAAGAACTATCTGAGTTCATTTACTGAGACTGAGACTGAAACTGAGGGAGGTAGTTGTTCAACTGACATGCCCCATATATGCCATGATGGCTAAGGTGGGGTCCAATCTCTGCCCTGACTGGAAGGGTGTCAATACCGTGCCACTGGTAAAGACAACGTGTTCATATAACAGGTAAATCTAGTGAGAATGGTGGGAACCCTAGTATAATAGGTTAATCCACCTAATCTACCCTTATATAATAGGCTGCGATATCTCAACCTATGCTGGCTACATAGTTCTGGAAAGCAAAGATGACTGCTAAGAATCACACCCTCATATAACAGGTGAGTTCCCATTTTTGGGTTCACTCGGTGCTAACTCCTACTCCCATCTGAAGAGACTGAACATGATTTAACTGACTGGGCTGATTGACTAAATTGAACTGATTTATTAAACTGAACTGATTAAGTGAACTGATGTTAGTGGGATTTTTTAACGGAGCTAAACTGAGTTTACTAGATTCTGATGACTGAAGGAATACTACTGATATCTGGTAGCTAACTGAGTTCATGAGATTACTGATGTTACTGATTACTGAGTTCATGAGATTTAGGAAAGTACTGAATTATGAAGATTTCTGAAGTTTCCGATATCAGTGAGTACTGAGATTAACTGAGTTTAACTGAGATTGACTGAGCTACTGAACTTTCCTAAGTCACGTGACTGACTGAATTCTTTGGAACATGGCCTGACTGAGAGTATCATGAATACATGACATGGCTCTAGGCACACAGCTATATTTTTTGGATACAAGTACCCCCAGGACTCGAAGGAAGGAAACTGACAAACATGACTTTCTTGAATGCATGACCAACATCAACAATCTATAATATCATAACTTAGGGAATTTCATGAAGTACATGGTTATCATACATCTTTTACATAAGTAGGATCTTTGCAAGTAAGTATGGCATAATCTCATAAGACGAGTTCATGAACAATCCAACAACATTTACAAGACACAACATCAACATAAAAGTCATTGGAACATAGGGGCATATCATGAATCCTTCACTTATTCACAATTTAGCTATATTGCATGATTTCTAGTTCCTTAGGCATTTTATCAAACACCTTGCATGCATACTTTAAGGCATAGGTATATTCATAAGTTTCACCATATTAAACCACTCAAATTCATGAGTTCCAACTAACATGATCATAATCTCTATAAAAATACATCAAAATACTACTTTACAACATAAATAACAACCCCCAATATGTATAGAATCATATCACCATGAAACAATCATAGTTTAGTATTTAAAGATTGATTCTTAAACTCCACAGATAAAAGGGATCCATGGATGAACACTACGCTTACCTTAGTGATTGAATCTTGAAAGAGATCTAATGTTTCTGAAGGTTCTTGAAGAAATCCTTAGGCTTGCTCTTGAGGAGATGATCTTGAGAGGAAACCCTAATCTTGTGGTTGAGAGTGTATAAGAGAGCTTTTTGAGATGTTTAACTAAAGAGAATTGAAGATAATATGTATCTTGAGGGTTATAAGTCGTGGGAAGTGAAGAAAAAAGACCAAAATACCCTTAGTAAAACGTTCCTCAATTGCTAGAAAAAATAGCTGACGACATTCGTGACAAGTCGTCATATTGGTGATAGGTCGTCACTAATCGTCGTCACAAAAAGGTGAAATCTTGGTTTTCTGGTTAAGGTTGACGACATTGGTGATAGGCCATCACGGGCGTGATGACTTGTCGTAAAATGTCATCACTGGGGGTGAAAATCTGCCCAGGGCTGACGACATTGGTGATAGGTCGTCACGGGCGTGACGGCTTGTCACAAAATGTCGTCACTAGGTTTCCCAACCTGATATGCCAAAGTAAAATGGGCATAACTCCTTGCTCCGATATCAGATTTAGGCAAAATTAGTATCATTGGAAAGATAATTCAAAGATATTTTATTTTTTATATAGTAAGCTACCCATTTCATCATATACAACAAGTTATGGTCGATTGAATTTGACCCAAGTTTTGACGCTCACTAAAACTTGAACGATACGAAAGCTTTCAACTTGTAATTGAGTTAGGGGACCTCTATGATCTAAATTCATGCTCAAATAGATTTCCACACTACATAATTGATTAACACACTAAATTTACATGGGATTCAAGGCTTTTGAAACGCCTATGTATAAGAATGACGGATTTCCATTCTAGTCCAAAATGTGGGGTATTACAATATCTCCCCTTTGGGAACATTCATCCTTGAATGAGACTTGCTGAGATGAGAGAAAAGACAACTGACGTGGATATAGAGCGTGAACAACTGATCATGATTTCATGGCTGACATGATTGATAAGCTGAACATATCATACTGAACATGCATACCTGATGCATGCATAACTGATTCATAAGTACATGAAGGAGAGTACTGATAAGCTGATCACGCATATTTAATGCGCGAATATATGACTGAACTGGCTTATGATCATGCAAACAAATATGCAATGGTAAAGATACCAAGTTTGAACTGGGAACTGAGCATGGACAGGAAATACAAAGTTTGTACTGGAATTTGAACATGAGAACTAGTAAGCTCAAAGAAGATTGCTACCATGAACTGAAAATACCGATGAGTCTAAGATTGATTACTCAATATGCATGAGCGGAGACATAAGAACATAACTGAGTCTGGAACATGATACATGAACTGAACTAAGTTTCTAATGCGTGACATGGACAGAGTATCGTATCGTGGCTACACTGAGCCATTGATTACATGGCTTATTGCTGAGTTTTGAAGCTAGAGGGTTGACTCATAAGTAACACTTCCTCTAAGATAGATTCATCATAGAAAATGACATATCTAAATCAAGGAAGTTTGGGGGCTATAGTGTATCTCCCCCTTGGGACACTATGTCCCTTGAAGGATGATGGACTGACCTTGCTGAGATATTGAGAAAGTTGAGGTGATGCACAAGTCACCTAGGTATGAAATGGTGACTGATTATCTGAGATCTGAAACTGAAGCGTGATGCACGAATGCATAGACATACTAACTAATCTGATTAACTGAGTAACTGGTAACTGAATGCTGGGTATGCAAGCCTGAATTGTACTTAATTTGAGTAGCTGGGCTGAGGCTATAAAGTATTATGCATATGAGAAGGGACTGACTGAGTAACATGAGGTAACTGATCATGGATTTCATGAAAGCTATATTGTCTGAAAATGCAGGACCAAATGTATTACATGATTTGGAAATATTTCATAGACTGAGGTATTGGAATACCTATAACTGAGTAGCTGATAACTGTATGTTATGGTCAAGCAAGTCTAAAACTAAACTGAATTTTTGAGCTGAATACAAACCTGAAGCTGACACTATAACTTAAGATTATTACTGGGATCTATACTGGAACTAAATGTTGGGTCCCAATAACTGAATACTGAAACTGAGGTTTTGACTGATATTGAAGTGCTTAATTCTGAGACTGAGCACTAATTACTGAGTGTTGAGTACTAAAATTGTAACTGAGATAGCAAATGAGTTATGATAGTTGCATAATAAAGGCTGACATAAGTCAAGGATCTAAATATACATTCACACTCTGAATTTTCTTTTTCTAATTTCTAAGTCTACCTCTTGCTAGCCCTTTGCTTGCATACTAACAGGATATTCAAGCCTATCTCATACACGCAATAATCTGCTCTTAACATGAAATATTAACTCTCTTCCATCTAAGCAATTTCTCAATACTACACTATTCTCATAAAGAGAGCTCATGAAGGGTTAAATCAGGAGAACCTGAAACATGAATAGATACTGACTGAACATGACACATGACTAAAACCTGAGGAATGAAATATCAAAAACATAGATTTACAAAAAAAGGTCTGAACTAAGTACACTAGGGAGCATGATATGTGTACATGAGTCATGAGCTGCATGACCTGAGTCTGGAATTTTTGAGTTCATGGAACATGATTTGTAACACTAAGTGATTTAGAACTGAACTTTCTATACTGGGAACTAAAAGCACACACAATTCTATGGAATACGTGTGAACATAATCTATATCCATGGAATCTGAGACATGAAGCATGCATAGGCACTATGTTGACTGAAGTACGAAGCTTTATGCTGAGATAAGGATGGGTCAGGAATCACCTTCCCTAACTGCCTTTCTGTACATACCGGCACTACTACTGGAATCTGGGAGCCTAACTTGGGTACTTGATCTACCATCTCCCCCTTGGCTTTAAGCCATCATCATAAGTCTGTGAACACTAAACTAATCTATGAACTGCACTGAAATCACCATCACATACTTACACTCAGATCAACACATGCTCGCCTTACTAAACACATCATCTGCCTCTGTTTCCTCACATACTACTAATATCACATCCATACCTTCATGCCTAATTTTAAGTCAATAAACTTAAATTTCTAACTCCCACTGTTCAAGCCTACTGGTTTATTCTAGCACAACTATCCCCATGAATACATAATCTATGCAATCTGGATATCGTATCCTAACTTGTCTACTGCTAAACTCCAGGGTTCATACTATGCTATCATAGGATTCTCAGAAGGGATCTGATGATATATCTAAATCTGGGTTCGAGAACGAGTTCTCATAATCATGAATGGGATCCGTACAACTTTGGAACATAACTTAACTGATGGGATACTATCTGAGAAAGACCTATCTTTAGGACTTGAGCTTCACTATTTCTTTTACCTTGAAAGTAAGGTGGAATTAACATGAGTGAAGCATGATGAGAATCTACATGAGTTTCTTAGAGAACCTTGCTATAGCACAATCTGAGACATGAAAGAGGGGAAACTGCTCCTAAAACATCTCATAGCCTCCTGTACATAAGTGTGGTGCAAAATACATGCATGTACAAGACTCTAATAGATGCGGCTTTCAGACTTTCTAGGACTCTAATGAACCTTAGGCTCTGATACCAAGTTTGTAACACCCCAATTTTCTGAACCGGAATGCTACATAGTACTCATGACCCCGAAGAACCACAAGCTAACCCATGATAGATATCTATGCCTGTACACTGTATAATATAACATGAAAATGCAGAAACATGTACTGAATGGCCTTAAGGTTCAAATCTAAACAAAAACATCTGATAAGAATAATGTCTAAAAATGGTATAACAATACCAAAACAAATCTGAAATAACTGTCTGACATGCTATAGTCTAGAAAGCCTCTAAACTGTCTGAATAAGAAGTTAATGGAACATGTCTCCAACTAACTCCGTCTAGCAAAACTAAACTGAAATAATAAAAGAAATAAAATAATATCATCCTCGAATATATGAGGACTCATTGCAACTCTGCGACTGGAATTCTACTGCTGATCTGGAACACGTGCCTCTGAACCTATTGTGTAACATAATAGAAAGTACCATAGTGTAAATGTGTCAGTATGTCTGAATGTACTGAGTATACGAGTAAGGTAGGTTAAATGCAAAGGGTTATATGCATGAACAATGTTGACTAATATGAATGTGGGAATACATACATGCATAAGCAACTATAACTGAACTCGTGGAGATACTGACTACTGAGTCTATATATTGACAATATGAGTGTACTGATATTGAGACACTGAATAGATAAATGACTATTTCGGACAGTTCAAATTATGAAGAACTGGTCTGGTTGACTATGTCTAACAGTCCTAAAACTGAGTACTGATAGCATGAGTGACTATATCTGATAGCCCTGATACTGATTACTGATAACATGAGTGACTATATTAGACAGTCCTAAATCTGGTGGAACTAACTGAGTCCTGTACTGCATCTGAGTTGACTATATCTGACAGTCCTGGTATACTGAAATCTGAAGAACTATCTGAGTTCATTTAGTGAGACTGAGACTGAAACTGTGGGAGGTAGTTATTCAAATAACATGCCCCATATGTGCCATTATGGCTAAGCTGGGGTCCAATCTCTGCCCTGACTGGAAGGCTGTCAATACCGTGTCACTGGTAAGGACAACGTGTGAGCAACCCTCATATAACAGGTTAAGCTACCTCATCTACTCTCATATAACAGGCTGTGATATCTCAACCTATGCTGGCTACATAGTTCTGGAATGCAAGGATGACTGCTAAGAATCATACCCTCATATAATAGGTGAGTTCCCATCCTTGGGTTCACTCGGTGCTAACTCCTACTCCTATCTGAAGAGACTGAACATGATTTAATTGACTGGGCTAATTGGCCAAACTAAACTGATTGAATTAACTAATTAAGTTAACTGATGTTAGTGGGATTATTTAGCGGAGCTAAACTGAGTTTACTGGATTCCGATGAATGACGGAGTACTACTAATATCTGGTAGCTAACTGAGTGCATGAGATTACTGATCTTACTGAGTACTGAGTTCGTGAGATTTCTGAGAGTACTGAATTATAGAGATTTCTGAAGTTTCCGATATCACTGAGTACTGAGATTAACTAAGTTTAACTGAGATTGACTAAGCTACTGAACTTTCCTGAGTCACATGACTAACTGAATTCTTTAGAACATGGCTTGACTGAGATTATCGTGAATACATGACATGGCTCTAGGCACACAGCTATATTTTACGGGTACAAGTACCCCCAGGACTCAATGGAAGCAAACTGACAAACATGACTTTCTTGAATGCATGACCAACATCAACAATCCATAATATTATAACTTAGGGAATTTCATGAAGTACACGGTTATCATACATCTTTTACATAAGTAGGATCTTTGCAAGTAAGTATGGCATAATCTCATAAGACTAGTTCATGAACAATCTAACAACATTTACAAGACACAACATCAACATAAAAGTCATTGGAACATAGGGGCATATCATGAATCCTTCACTTATTCACAATTTAGCTATATTGCATGATTTCTAGTTCCTTAGGCATTTTATCAAACACCTTGCATGCATACTTTAAGGCATAGGTATATTCATAAGTTTCACCATATTAAACCACTCAAATTCATGAGTTCCAACTAACATGATCATAATCTCCATGAAACTACATCAAAATACTACTTTACAACATAAATAACAACCCCCAACATGTATAGAATCATATCACCAAGAAACAATCATAGTTTAGTATTTAAAGATTGATTCTTGAACTCCACGGATGAAAGGGATCTATGGATGAACACTACACATACCTTAGTGATTGAATCTTGAAAGAGATCTAATATTTCTGAAGGTTCTTGAAGAAATCCTTAGGCTTGCTCTTGAGGAGATTATCTTGAGAGAAAACCCTAATATTGTGGTTGAGAGTGTATAAGAGAGCTTTTTGAGATGTTTAACTAAAGAGAATAGAAGATAATATGTTTATTGAGGGTTATAAGTCGTGGGAAGTGAAGAAAAAAGACCAAAATACCCTTACTAAAACGTCCCTCAATTGCTGGGAAAAATAGCTGACGACATTCGTGACACGCCGTCATACTGGTGATAGGCATCACGAATTGTCATCACAAAAAGGTGAAATCTTGGTTTTCTGGTTAAGGTTGATGACATTGGTGATAGGCCATCACGGGCGTGACGACTTATCACAAAATGTCATCACTGGGGGTAAAAATATACCCAGGGCTGACGACATTAGTGATAGGCCATCACGGGCGTGACGGCTTGTCACAAAATGTCATCGCTGGGTTTCCCAGCCTGACATACCAGAGTAAAATGGGCATAACTCCTTGCTCCGATATCGAATTTAGGAAAAATTGGTATCGTTGGAAAGATAATTCAAAGAGATTTTATTTTATATATAGTAAGCCACCCTGTTCATCATATACAATGAATTATGGTCAATTAAAGTTGACCCAAGTTTTGACGCTCACTAAAACTTGAATGATAGGAAAGCTTTCAACTTGTACTTGAGTTAGAGGACCTCTATGATCTAAATTCATGCTCAAATAGATTCCCACTCTACATAATTGATTAACACACTAAATTTACATAGGATTCGAGGCTTTTGAAACGTCTACACATAGGAATAATGGATTTTATTTCTAGTCCAAAATGTGGGGTATTGCATAATCAAAAATGTAGAGTGAGAGAATTTAAAGCTAAATGTGAACAAAATGGACTTAGACCGATATTTATGCCTGAAGAATGTGATACTAGATGGAATGCTACATATAATTATTTAATAACTTGTCTTACTTATAAAGTTTCTATTACAATGACCTTTAATCAATATTATGGTTCATTTCCTGAGTGTATGCTACATGATTCTAATTGGGTTGCAATTGCTGATCTTGTTAAATTTTTGGAAAAATTTTATATAGCTACAGTTGAATTTTCTGGTGGTTATTATCCTACTGTTTGTAACATTTTAGCTTATTTAGTCAAAATTTCTTGTTTGCTTAAAGACTATATGAATAGAGAAGGTTATAAAGTTACAAAGAAGCTATTACTGTTATGATTGCTAATTTAAAAAATATTTTTATTCATTTCCCCTAATTTACTTGATTGATGCTATAATAAATCCATGTATGAAATATAATACTATGTTCGAATTTAGTTGTATTACTTATAATGCTTTGGAGATAAAGCCTGAAGAAGAACCTTCTTTATTTACGGCTATGAGTGATGCGAACAGTTACATGGAAGCATTATATAACCATTTTGTCTATTTACTTGATGTAACCGTACCGGCAAATATCACTCCAACTGTCGCTCCTAGTGCTCCCAAGGAACCATCATCTTCTAAAAGGCAGACACATAATAGTTATCCTTATTACTTTTTTTATTTAAATGTTTGGGACAGGGTGCAACCTTCAACACATAGAACACATTCTCGGAAAGAGCTTAAGTATTATCTTCGACAGCCGATAGAGGATCGTAGAGCAAGGATCAACACGCTGGATTGGTGGAAGAATAATGAAAGAGAATATCATGTGCTTTCAAGAATAGCTAGGGATATATTGAATGTTCCAATGTTAACCATTGTATCGGAGAGCACTTTTACTTAGGGACGACAACAACTTGAAGACAAGCGACACTCATTGGAAAGCAATGCTATGAATGTTCTAGTTTTCCTTAGAGATGGGATTAGAGTGGAACGAAGAAATTAAGGAATGGAGGTGGAGCCAACAGATGAACAGAATCTTGAAGAAATTATGACTTCAAGGGAGAACTCAGCACAATCAAGTCCAATGCATGGTTTTGCCCCCATTGATTTTGATTTTTCTATGGCAGTTCCCATTAATATTAACATGCATGAGTTGAAAAAAATAATGCAAAAGTTGTAGATTTCTCAATCATGTAACTTATAAGTTTTGGGCCATTTTGTAATCAATAAAATACAACATTCATTCACTCCTTACTTATTTTTTTTTCATATAATGTCTAGTTTGAAATAAATACTTTTAATATATTACCATCAAGTAGTAAACATAACAAACATATATACATATAATGAAAAAATAAAAGTAATGTTAGCAAATATTACTTAGACAACTAGTATTGACATATAAAAATACTGTAAGTTTATCTTTTAAGTGTATATATTTTCTATAGACTAAAGTAGTATATATGAACATATACATGTGTATATGTTTTCTTAAATAGTATATATATAATGTATATATGTTGTATGTATATTATTTCAAGTAGTATTTTAAGTAGTATATATATTATATTATACATATATGTGTGTATATATTTTCTATAGACTAAAGTAGTATATATGAACATATACATGTGTATATGTTTTCTAAAGAAGTATATATATAATGCATATATGTTGTATGTATATTGTTTCAAGTAGTATATATATTATATTGTAGGTATATATGTGTATATATTTTCTATAGACTAAAGTAGTAAATATTTAATGTATATATGTGTATATGTTTTATAAAGTAGTATATATATAACGTATATATGTTGTATGTATATTGTTTCAAGTAGTATATATATATATATTATATTGTATGTATATATGCGTATATATTTTCAATAGACTAAAGTAGTATATATTTAATTTATAAATGTGTATATGTTTTTTAAAGTAGTATATGTATAACGTATATATGTTGTATGTATATTGTTTCAAGAAGTATTTTAAGTAGTATATATATTATATTGTACGTATATATGTGTATATATTTTCTATAGACTAAAGTAGTATATATTTAATGTATACATATGTATATGTTTTCTAAAGTAGTATATATAAAACGTATATATGTTGTATGTATATTGTTTCAAGAAGTATTTTAAGTAGTATATATATTATATTGTACGCAAATATGTGTATATATTTTCTATAGACTAGAGTAGTATATATTTAATGAATACATGTTTATATGTTTTCTAAAGTAGTATATATATAATGTATATATGTTATATGTATCTTGTTTAAAGTAGTTTGGTAAGGAGTATATAAACTATATTGCATGTATATATCTGTATATATTTTCTATATAGAGTGTACACTTAACTCTAAAGTAGTATATATTTATTTTATTGTATACATGTATATATGTTTTCTAAAGTAGTATAATATGTAACGTATATATGTTTACGCTTATTGTTTAACGTATTTAAAATGAATAGAGATGTGTATATATAGTATATATCGAAAAAAGCATGTAAATTCAAATTTTTTCTTTTTTTACATTATGATCGGTTTGGACCGGTCGAAACCGGTTCTAGGCTAAGTGGGTCGGTCACGAGATAATTGGGCAGTTTTATTATTGGGCCTAGACAGGCCGTCCCATTAAGACCTGGGCCCAAATTGGCCCACGGACCAGTAATAATTACTGGGCCAGGGTCGGTTTGAAACGGACATACCCAATTGACAGGTTTAACTAAAGGGACAATTAATTTCAAAAAAACCAAAATGAACAAAACGTGGTGGGGTCGGCGATTTGAAAGCCGCGTATGTCAGAGCGACTTATCAGTCGCGTACAGCACAACGACTTGTAAGTCGCTTAAGGGACAGTGCCTTGTAAATTGCAGGTGCAGCATCGACTTGTAAGTCACACAATATCAGGCGAATTGCATGGTAACCCCCTGCCCCACACTTGCATGGTAAACCCAGGGCCACATGTGAGTAACAAATGGTTGCATGCGCCTATATATGTATTCAAAGTATAGAAAAGGTTTCATTCAACTCCAATATATATTCACAATTTACTATTTCATTTAAGTATATACTATATACTTATTCAACTTACAACTTTTTTTATTAAAAATGAATCAAGATACAGTAAGAGTGATTTTTTATTGGGGTGGTAAAGTTTTACATGAAGCTGGTTCTGTAATATATAATCGGCTTCCTGTAGTTGAACAAATATTTTCATTATCTCTTAAATATGAGCGGTTACAATGCTTACTAAGAAACAAAATGGGTATAAGTGTTGGGTACGATGTAGTTTTGATAAATGAAAAACTGAAAAAGTGATATGAAACATATCAGTCAAGTCGGTTCACAGATACACTATCTCATGTAGATGAAACTTGTAGCAAAATCATCGATGATTAAATATAAGTGTGCAAAATCAAGGAAGGACCAGATGGGTGGTTAATTCAGATAAAATCAAGGAAATAAACAGGTGCTGATTTAAAGAGTTGGAGTTTGACTACAATACTAAGGAGACAAGAGTTGGAATTGAAGAAGGAGTCTCACTTGAAGTAGAACTCTATGCAATGAGAGTTCTGATTAAAGAAGGAGTTTGAAATAAAGAATGACTCTTTGAAGAGCAGTGCTTAAATAAAAGATGTATCATTCAGAGTAACTTGCGCACTTACAGAGATAGAAAAGGCTAAACACGATTAAATTAAGAAAGTTCATAATTAAGAGAATTTTGACTGAAGATTCAAATGCTGCCAGTACAAAGGAACAAATTGACGAACCTGTTTCACAGGATTAAGCTTTACAGTTCATGAGTCTTTTTAAATGTATTATTCTTATTGAGTTGTAATTTATTACTTTGCTAGATTGATTGTTTAGGAACAATACTGAGCTGAGTTAACTTTAAGTTTAGGATAACTCGAAGTGGGTTCAATAGTCAAGAGTGATTGTTGAGTTTTAGGAATTAGAGTTTATAATTCGTACTAATTGAGGTATAGGAATTAGAATTTATAATTCCTAGTTATTGGTTACAAGAGTTTTGTAATCAGTCGTTGTTAAGGCTCAGAGTTATTTAGTGAAGTTGGGGTTAAATTCTGTAGAGGGACAAGTCATGGTTTTTTACACCTCTTGAGCCGAGTGTTTTCCACGTATACATCACTGCGTAATTTACTTACAATTTTAGCTGGATAGAAACACGTTAGTTAACCTATTCTATTAATAGGCAATTGTTAGGCTAAAGTAAGTAATCAGTAAGGCACGTACTCTAACAAGTGGTATCAGAGCAAGGTTGTCTTAAAAAGGGTTAACACCTAAGGCAAAGATCACTATGATGAATTCCGTACCACCTACTGGTCACAGTGAAGGTCAATCCACTACTAGATTTCCACTCTTTTATAGTTCTCACTTTATTTGGTGGAAATCTAGGATGGAAACATTTCTTCAAAGTGTAGATTATGAATTATGAGACAGAATTATTGATGGACCAACAATTCTCATGAAGTTAGTGGATGGAGAAAAAATGAAAACGGTAAGGAGTGAATTCACCCCAAAAGATCTCGTTGCACTAAAAAGAATGCAAAAGCCAAAAATATTCTTGTTTGTAGTCTTGGTCCAACCGAGTACCATAGAGTGTCTAATTCAAACACTGCTAAACAAATCTGGGATGTATTGGTGAATGCACATGAAGGCACTAGCCAAGTGAGAAAATTCAAAATTGCATTACTTTTCACTAAATGTGAGGCTTTCAAAATGGAAAAAAATGAGTCACTACAAGAAATGATAACTTGGTTAACTTTGTTGGTAAATGAGTTATCATCTATAGAAAAGGTTTTATCTACTGAGGAACAGGTAGAGAAGGTCTTCAGAGTCCTACCAAAATCTAAGTGGGATGTCAAAGTTACAGCCATAAGAAAAGCTAAAGATCTCACTAAAATGTCCCTTGATGAATTAGTTAGAAATCTGAAGACCTATAAGATTAATATAGAAGATCTAAATAGGGCATCTGAAAATGATAAATCATATGATGAAGAAGATGATGAAACTGCTCTCACGGCCATTGAATATTCATACATGGAAAAAAATGATGGAACCTTTGAGGTAAGTATTCATGAACTCAAAGAGAAGTTGCATTTATTCTCTAAAAAGAAACTTGTTTCCTTAATGAGTGCTCTAATTGATGATTTCCAAGAATGAACTTCTAATAGGGATGAGTTATTCAACAATCTTGAGAGTCCCAAGTTTGATCTTTTTGATCTAGAAGCTTGTAAGAATATAGTTGAAAAGGAAAATTGCACTCTTAAGGAACGGGTTGGTCAACTTGATTCTTCAAATCTGATTCTAAAATCTAAAATCTTAAAACTGATTCTTTCTGAAAAAGGGGAAAAGGACAAAAGTGATGAACAAGAAAATATTGTCCTAGAAATGACCAAGTCCAAACAAGATTGTAATGATGAAAAGGAAAAGGTGAACAAATTAATCCAAGAAGTCTCTAAACTAAAATTTTATCTTGAAAAGGCAAACATATGGATAAATTCCTCAAGAATTGTTCATCAAATCAATGAAAAAACTCACAGTGAAAGGCTGGATTGGGTTTTTTCAAGAGCTCTAATATTACTAAGGATTTATGTTATATATGTGGTAATCATGAACATCCAACTACTGAATGTCAAGTTGCTGCTAAAAGCAGAGATAAGAGCACTAATTTGGTAAAGAAATCTAACTTATTAGTAGTACAGACAAATAGGATGAAAAGCAAAACTAGTCAAAGAAACAGGTCACACCACCTATTGCCTCGATAGGCTTGGAGAAATTTGATTCACCCTTTTACTCATAAGAAAGGACCCAAGCTTGTATGGGTTCCTAAAGTTAACCCCTCATTTGTTTTGCAGGTGAGAGTGAAAGGAGGCAAGAAAAATTAGTACATGGATAGAGATTTCTCAAGGCATAAGACTGAAAGGAAATAAAGTTCCTTTCACTCACCACATTTAAAGGGGGAATGGATCTTTTGGAGATGGTAAAAAGAGTACTATTACTAGAGTTGAAAAGATTGGGAGAACTAAAACAAAAGCCTTTTTAAAGGTGGTCAAATTTGGAGTGCTCGTGTAAGGGGAAAGCAAAGGAGATCCTCTTTCAAAAAAAAAAGGAATGACAGTGAAACTGATGAGCATTCACAGGAACATGTTGTACCACCTGGTCTAACTGTTGTACAGACTGAGGGCATATTGACTGGGGAACAATAAATCAAGAAATTAATGCATCAATAACACTAATACAAGTTGTTGATAATTTTGATAGTAGTTCATAAGAATTGGACTTGTCAAAAGAATCTTGAGATATCTCATGGGAATCAATGGCTTGAGACTATGGTATCCAAAAGAAAACAATTTCTCTCTTGAGGGTTATAAAAATGTTAACTATGTGGGTTACTTAATTGACTGGAGAAGCACCAAAGGCACCAAGTAGAGAGCATTTTGAAAGGAATAGGTTAGATTCGGGGATGATTAAAATTGCATGAACTCCCCTCAATGATTGACTAGAATAATCATTTTTCTTTTTAATCTTATTAGCTAAAATATTATTCGATTCAGTCTTGTACATTTAATTGTGTGTCCCAATTTCAAATTTTGGACTCTTCTAACCTAATTTTGAATTAGATTTTGCTGAAAAATAGGTACAAACAAGCAATTGTGACCACAAAGTTCTTCTTATCAGGTATGTTCTACACTGACATAAGTATAGGCTATCTAAGTTGAAACAGTTGAGCACACCTATTCAATTCCTCACACTGCATCCTCTCCTTGTCTTATAAATCTAACAAATTGGTTGACCAAACTTTCTTTGATTCTATCCAAATAGTTGTGCACAAATGTGTTTAATCCTACACCAGAAATATTTTCTTCTCTCTCAACCAAAATATCAGTTTTTGTACCATAGATTTGCCAAGCTTGATCATCAATCACATGCAGAACATGTTTCTGAAGGATAAAAAAAGGGATATACTCTCCCTTTTGGGTTCTAATTGGCTCAGATTTTTTAGGACTTCTCAGTCCTAGTTCAAATTTGAATTTTCTAAGGAGGGTTCGAAGGAGGGCTAACATTCATTTTCTTTTAAAAAGGAAATACTTTAGCTGAGAAAAGTTCTGAACAAGAAGCTACACAAGACATTTAAGAAGTGGAATAAGAGGTCCTTCAGGAATAGGATCATGACTTTGATGCTTGAACTTGATCGAGAGAGTGCTGAAAATATTTTAGTTATTCGTCAATTGACACAGTTGATATCACCTGTTCCACCTTCCTCATTTTCTCCCCACTCTCCATATCCTTAGCTATGTCCTACTCTTATACCGTGTTTCTTTTTATTAATGCTCAATTATTATGCTTTGTTTAGTACTGACTTAGGTTTAATGTGGAATATGCTCTGACAGTTTAGTGGAATGGTTATCTTTGCTGAATTGACTCATGTTCTCTCTTTAATACATTACTATGTTGGCAAAAGTCTTTGTCTGATTGTTTTGGTAATAGCACCAGTGGACATGAATAACATAACTAATAACTTTGGCTAGTATATTAATGCATTGAAATGGTTTTCTGATGATGCAAAAAGGGGGAAGATAAGAGAGCGTGGCAATGGTTATAACCCATTGAATAACCTGTTTCATTCTAGTGTATTATACTTTAGTACATACAGGAGAAGATGTTTGAATGCACAAAGACAAGAGGTTTGTCATCATCAGTGGAATTTGTTGGGTACGATGTAGTTTTGAAGATTGAAAAACTGACAAAGTGATATGAAATATGTCAGTCAAGCTAGTTCACAGACACACTATCTCATGTAGATGAAACTTGTAGCAAAATCATCGATGATTAAAGATAAGCATGCAAAAATCAATGAAGGACCAGATGAGTAGTTAATTCAGATAAAATCAAGGAAATGAACATGTGTTAATTTAAAGAGTTAGAGTTTGACTACAACACTAAGTGGATAAGATTTGGAATTGAAGAAGGAGTCTTACTTGAAGTAGAACTCTATGCAATGAGAGTTCTGATTAAAGGAGGAGTTTGAAATAAAGAATGACTCAATGGAGAGTTGTGCTTAAATAGAAGATGTATCATTCAGAGTAACTTGTGCACTTACAGAGAGAGAAAAGGCTAAACACGATCAAATTAAGAAAGTTCATAATTGAGAGAATTCTGACTGAAGATTCACGTGCTGCCAGTACAAAGGAACAAATTGACGAACCTGTTTCACAGGATTAAGCTTTACAGTTCATGAGTCAGTTTAAATTTATTGTTCTTATTGAGTTGTAATATGTTACTTTCCTAGATTGATTGTTTAGGAACAATACTGAGCTGAGTTAACTTCAAGTTTGGGATAACTCAAAGTGAGTTCAACAGTCAAGGGTGATTGTTGAGTTTTAGGAATTAGATTTTATAATCCGTAGTTATTGAGGTATAGGAATTAGAGTTTATAATTCCTAGTTGTTGGTTACAAGAGTTTTGTAATCCGTCGTTGTTGAGGCTCAGAGTTATTTAGTGAAGTTGGGGTTAAATCCTGTAGAGGTACAAGTCGTGATTTTTTACACCTTTTGAGCCGGGTATTTTCCACGTAAACATCACTGTGCAATTTACTTACTGTTTTAGCTAGATAGAAACACGTTAGTTAACCTACTCCATTAATAGGCAACTATTAGGCTAAAGTAAGTAATCAGTAAGGCACGTACTCTAACAATAATTAATCCAGAAGATGTAGTGGTTATCACTGGACGATATCTAACGTCTTTTACGGCAAATGGAGTTATAACGTACGATGAGACTTGTATTTTGGAATGATGATTCTTTATCTATATTTGTCCGTAATGTTAAAATTTTTGGTAGTCACATTAACTTAACAAGTCTTGACATATACGCGTCAATTGAATATTGTCCTATCATTCAAAAATCCACCGACAACGAATTTTATCTTTATGATATAAAGAACCAACATTCAAATTAGATAAATCTGAAGTATCACAAAGATCAAATTTCAAATACAAGTCTCACTGTACGTTATAACTCCATTTGCAGTAAAAGACGTTGGATATCGTCCAGTGATAACCAGTAAATCTTCTGGATCACTTATACTCATTTTGTTTCTTAGTAAGCGTTGCAACCGCTCATATTTAAGAAATAATAGAAATATTTGCACAACTTTAGGGAGTCGACTATATATTACAGAATCAGTTTCATATGAAACTTTACCACCCCAATATAAATTTACTTAAACTGTATCTTGATTCATTTTTAATATAAAAATGTTGTAAGCTGAATAAGTATATACTTAAATAAAATTGTAAATTGTGAATATACATTGGGGTTGAATGAAACATTTTCTACACTTTGAATTTTTCTGCACTTTGAATATATATATATATATATATAGGCGCATGCAACCATTTGTTACTCACATGTGGGGCTCAGGGTTTACCATGCAACTGTGGGGCAGGGGTTATCATGCAAGTCGCCTATTAGTGTGCGACTTACAAGTCGTTGCTGCAGCTGAGATTTACAAGGCGTTGTCCCGTAAGTGGCATAGAAGTTGTTGTGCCGAACACGACTTGCAAGTCACTCTGACACACACGACTTCCAAGTCGTTGACTCCACCACATTTTGTTCGTTTTGATTTTTTCAGAAATCAATTGTCCACTTTAGTATTTTTTTATTATAAAAAATGCCCTTTTGGCTCCGAATTCCACAATTTTGTTTGTCTTTTAAAAATCATTCAACTTTTTTTAGTTTTCCCGGACTCTCCTCTTGTTTGTGTTTTGTAATTAGATGAATGGACAATAATCAAAAAAAATTATTATGTGTCTCACACAACTGACATTAATTGTATGAGTTTTTTTTCCTCACTCGACTGACGTTAATTATGCGAGACTTTTTTTAACTCGTAATTTAGTGAACTGAATTCTGACACACAAACTTTGAGTTCGCTAAATTGTGAGACAAAGAGAAACCTAACCTAACCAGTGGCAGTTTTTTAAGGCATCAGATAATTTTTTTCTATAATAACAGGGTCATTTGTTTGAAAAAAAAAAAAAGGAACTAGCGATGAAGAATGCTTTGTTGCTTTAAAAAAATGACCACCTCTATGGTGGGGGTCAGGCAGACCCTATAAGTTCATATCTTAAGCAAAAGTTTTACAAGAGGAGAAGTACAGTTCTTTCCTCTATGTGTCATAATGAGGATGAAAATCTCATCCTTGTACAAAAATTGCCCTATGCTTAGGTTACAGATGATACTCCTATTTATAATAAGATAGTCATAATAAACATTTTGAGCAGCTAGTTCCCAAAGGGTAACAACACACATATATATAGAGTAGGCTCCAAAAGATCATTTCAAGAAATAATTGAAGTGCCCTTTTCTATCTCTGATTCTGATATTAGGGAAGTCATCTTCATCATTCTTCAATTTAGCTATAATATGTTGCGGTAAAAAAAAAGCTTTCGTGAAGAAAGCTTCATGTTCTCCTTCGTTCCATTGTTGGCCTTGCACATCAGCTATACTTTTTGTTTCTCTAAACCAGTGATTAATCTGGAAATTGACATATTTCATGATCTTTGTTATTTGCTTAACAGTGTCAAGCATTTGCCACATTATAATATTCTTATCCTTTATTATATCAATCATAATCATAAAATCAGCCTCCATGATGACATTTTGTAAAGGATTAGTACCACACCATTGAAGACCTTTAAGGATACCCAATCGTTTAGTCGTTACTACAATCACCAAAGTAGGACTTGAATGCCATATTGATATTACTGTGATGCTTCCTGAGTAAGATGGATAATATTGTTGTAGCTAAACAACAAAAATCTCATACTAATTTCATTAAGTGGTGGATTATAAGAAAATACATTCAATTAGCTTTGTGACTTTTTTAGCGATGAATTAGCTAAGAGTTGCCGACAAATTTCATAGCTAACTTCACATTTTCTTGTAATGTATATAAACCCAAAATTTATATTAAAAAAAAAAAAAAAACATAAAAGGCATACTTCCTCCATCCCAATTTAATTATGTGACACAGATAATTCCTTTTTTTAAAAAATTATAAAGCCACTCGGACAAGTATGCCAAAACAACTCTTTTTCCAAACTAATTTGCCAAATATCCACAAGTTTTAAAACATTGGTCAAATACCCACATAATTCCACCTCACAACCAACTCTTCCAACTTAACAATTTCAGCCTCAACTTTTATAATAATTCACTTTAACTCAATACTTTCAACTTAATAAATTCATCCATAAGTTTCTAATAATACACCTCAACCCACTCCATCATCCACCATTATATATACAAAAATAACTAGGTTTTCCAAAAATATAAAAAAAAAAAATCCAAAAGCTAAAAATAGAAAGTGGTCATTTTTCCCTCCAAAAAGCTCTGATTCCGGCCACTTTTTCGGCTTTTTTTCGTTGATCAGTTGCAAATCAGTCCACAAACATCATAAGCTTGTCAATTGCATCCATTGTTACCCCATTTGTTTCCTATCTTCTTAAACAAACTTTCCACTATTGTTAAAAAGTTTTAAATCAATCACATTACTCAAAACCACTTTAGAAAGTGCATTACAGCATCTAAGGCGACTCCAAGTTGATTTCTCTATTCTATGAACCCAACAATCATTGATTAGAAGCAATATTTGCAATTTGAAGTTTTTGTACAGATATTTGCGCAGCCATCGACCCGTCATCGTCAGTCATAGACCGTGCATACAACCCGACATAGATCTCAAGCATAATCTACTGTCGACCAAATCTTAATTCTACGATATCTATTGCCAAATTTATTCTGGTTTCTGGTGATTTCATGGAAAAATGAGAGGAGACTCCCAAATATTGGAAATGGAGATCATTTACCAAGGTGACAATTCCCATTTCTGTTCGCCACAATAGTTCGTACGACGAATTCGTTGCAAGCATAATGCAAAGCGGGAACCTAGATTGCACGCGGAACGACGTGGTTATTCGTTATCTAATGCATTCGAGGGAAAAGGTGAATCCTACGATCATAAATAGCGATGTACGTGTGCTGACGTACATAATAGATGCTGATGCTGATGGCTTTAGGCCTATTTTGAGGATAAACGTGGTTGAGAGGTCCTTTGAAGGACCGTTGAACTCATCAGCACCCCCACCGCGGTGCCCGGCAGTCAACGATGATTTGAATGATTACGAGAATGGTGGCGATGATTCAATTAATATGGAAGATGATTCTATGCATGTGGAAGACTTTTCATTGGACTCGCAAGATGATGAAAAAAACTGTGGAAAAGCATCACAACCAGGACACTCCTTCTCGGACGGAACCAATTTCTGTTGTGGTCAAACATTCGCCGATAAGAAAGAGCTGAAAATGCTACTAGACGCAACAGCAGCGAGGCAGTCTTTTAATTCTTATATGGACAAGAGCTGCACGAAATTAATTAAGGCGAAATGCTTATCTAATGAATGTGGCTGGTTTTTGTAGGCAAAAAAGTACGAAACCTTGGACAGATTGTGCATATACAAGTATGTCGGGTTGCACACGTGCGGTGTTGAACACGCCACCCACAGGCACAAGAAAGTCTCATCCGAATTGATTACTTCAGTATGCGTAAATCACTTTCGGGATGGTAAGGGTCCAAGCATAAGAGAAATTTAAAGGATTGTGCTTAAGGAGTTGCATTGCAACACAAGCTATTAGATGTGTTGGAAAGGAAGTGTAATTGCAAAGAACATAATTCACGGGACACCGAAGCACGGATATGCTTGCTTGTCGGCTTTTTCCCATATGGCGGAGTTATTGAATCTCGGGTCTTCTTACTCTATCATGGTAAACCAGATGAATGGATCGTTCGTTTACTACTTCTTAGCATTCGGAGCTTGCATACAGGGATATGCCCACATAAGAAAGGTAATTGTCGTCGATGGCACAAATTTGTATGGCAAGTACGGGGGCGTTCTGTTGAGTGTCGTTGCACAGGACACTGAAAATCATATCTTTTCAATTACCTTTTATGTGGTCGATAAAGAGAACGATGCTTTTTGGACCTTTTTCTTTCAGAAGCTGAAGTCTATCGTAGAAGATGAACCAAATCTATGTGTCATCTCCGACAGGCACATTAGCATCGCCAATGACTTCTCCCGTGTATACAGTCGTGCACATCATGGACTTTGCAAGAGGCACCTTGCTGAAAATCTTTGCGTAAATCAACACTGCGGAGAACATCTTTATCTATTCTACGCCATGGCAAAGGCTTATTTCTTTAATGAGTTTAGCGATAATTTTCAGGAATTGAAGAGTAATTGTCCCAAGGCAGCATATGTCCTTGAAAATATGCTTGATTTTAAAAAAATTGAGTAGAGTACACTTTCCGGGCAATAGGTACGACGTGATGACCATAAACATTACCGAGTCACTCAACTCGATTTTGATGGATGAACAGGAGTACCCCGTGTCATACATATTCAATTGCTAGAAAATTTGGTGAAAAGTTTAGGGAGCGGCATGCATTTGTCAATGGTAAAGAGAACATATTTGTGCCTTGTGCGGAAAGGATCCTAAGGGATAGTAAAAGCGTGAGTGATTCCTTGTATGTGAGTAATCCAAACTGGGTTCTCGACCAGTACACGGTGTTCGACAACGGCATTACTGCCAAGGTCAATCTCTTGGAGAAGAGTTGTTCTTGTCGGAAATTTAACTTGGTGAAAATACCGTGTGAACATACGATGAAAGCTTTACGAGCAAAGTATAGCGATGGCGAAGGTTATGGTAACTCCATCTACAACTACTCTTCACCAATTTATAAAGTGAAAGTTACCTCCTCGCATACTCGAAAGCAATTAACGTTGTCTCTCCGAAGGCCGAATGGACTGTACCGCAGGAATTGCTAGACACTAAAATTTCTCCACCCCCCTACGATCCCAAACTTGAAAGAAAGAAATTCAAATGCACTAAGGGCGTCGATGAGACACTCAAGTCCAAAAGGAGGAAAAGGTGTTCAATATGCAAGAAATCTGAGCACAAAAGAACTACGTGTAGAATGGCCATCAAATCATAGATAGGCCTTTTTTTAGCTTCTGTTGTAAAGCTATTGTTTTTTTTTTGCTAAATGTGCATTTCTGTATATTTTAACCTTCAGTTATAATCGACTTAAATCTTTGTCTACGATAGACTACGTAAAGTCTATGGTTTATATTTCACAAGGTCTATAAGATATTATGTATTAGTTATATTATTGCTCATCTGACACGCTATCTTGTTTATTTTTCCGCCTTATATTTCCAATCGATGCAATGAATCATTATTTCCCTTGTTTCCCGTTCCCATTTAATTAAAAGCTACACAAAACGTCTGTTCACGAGAAAAACCTCTGGTATATGCAAACTAAGCATTTTCTCTTTTCAAACACGTCGACTGACCATTGGGTGGACATATGAAAGGACGCCATCTATAGGTCTATAAGTACAGGGCTTTTTTCTACGTAACCCTTCACTTGTCCCTAAACCCAATCAGAAAGCCTCTTCTTCTTCTTCTTCTTCTTCTTCTTCTTCACCCAAAACTGAAATCATGCCTGGTCATAAAATTGCCTTTCGCCCAATCAGACGAGTCCCCCCTCGTACCTATGATTTGCTGCTTCTTCGAAGTGACTTTGACCGTCTGTTCCATGGCATGGGAGAAGGTCGACAGTACTTGTAGAGTAAGCTCCGGCGAATTGCTCATTTCCTCCGAGCAATTCTGGAGCGTCTTGGAATGGACGGCAACGACTACATCACTCCCCCCACCATCCCCATAATTTAGTTTACTTTGTTATTTTAGTTTATGAATTTAATTTTTTTCATTTGTTCATTGCTGAAGAAGCTTTCTTATAGGATTTTGTTAGAAGAAAGCTTCTTCTATTTTGCCCTTTTTGCTGTTAATTATATAATATAATGCAATGAACAATTTTAATATAACTATGTTTCAGTTTCTTTGAACATTACTTTTACCTTCTTTGTTGTGATCCCTGATTTTTTTATATGGCGGTTACTCTTATTTACAGACAAAAACTCAAATCAAATATGTATGTCTTTTCAATTTACAGTACTGTAGCTTGACTAATTTCCTGAAGAGTAAAAAAGTAATATATAGTCTATCATCGATTGTATACACAGTATTCCCTCGACTTTACATATTCGTCGATCGTAGAGTATATGAATCGATGGGTCATCGGTTAAATTAAAACAAATAATAACAGATTATTAAAAAGTAATTTAATTAAAAAAAATTAAACAGATTATGACTTGTTTTGTGGCTGGTGGAAGTAAATAATTAAATTAAAAATGATTTAAATAGATAATCACACGTTTTAGTACATATGGAAAAAAATAATTAAATTAAAAATAAATTTAAATAGATAATAACATGTTTTGGGGCTGGTGAAAGAGATTAATTAAATATGATATGATTTAAATGGATAATCACATGTTTTGGGATTTGTGGAGAAAATAATTTAATAAAAAAAATTTAAATAGATAATCTTGGAGTGGTGGTGACAATTAATAGACCCTCGTAGATCATGACCTATGTCAGCCATTGATTACACTGGTCTACCGTAGACTTACATCTTTAAAAGTGCATCGAATGATATCATGCTTATGCGTAGACCACGGTGATCTATGTACACTGTTATAGACCATCACTTGGATGTAGTTAAAAAATGAATAAATAAATTATAAATAAATATGGTGTGGATTTCTACACATGTGAAGGAGTGTAAACAAGTCACATAATCATATTGGAGTTTAAATAAATTAAGGGGGTTGAATTAAGGAGTGTGTGGATGGCTAGTGGTTAAATGTCCAATATGCTAAGAGTAATGTTTTCAAAGCACAAATATGTATTGAAGATGATGATTGTTCTACCACTATAAATTCCAAACACTCTTTTGATTGTGGGGTGGTGATGGAAGGAGTATGTGGAATGTGTAGTCATCAAATACAATACACATCCTCAAAACATACTTGTGATTTGACAAACATTACTCTTACGATATTGAACATTCAACCACTACCCATCCACATGCTCCTTAATTCAACCCCCTACCCCTAATTTATTTAAGCTGTAATATGATTATGTGACTTGTTTACACTCCTTCACATGTGTAGAAATACACACCACATTTATTTATAATTTATTTATTCATATTTTAACTACATCCAAGTGATGGTCTACAACAGTGTACATAGATCACCATGGTCTGCGCATAAGCATGATATCATTCGATGCACTTCTAAAGGTGTAAGTCTACTGTAGACCAGTCTAATTGATGACTGACATAGGTCATAATCTACGAAGGTCTATTAAGTGTCACCACCACGCTAAGATTATCTATTTAAATCTTTTTTTATTAAGTTATTTTCTTCCATCTGTAGACACGTGATTTTTTATCCTCCCTGAATTTTAAATATTTCTATTTAATCATATATTATTTTGATTATTATTTTTATTTTTTATAAATTTTTAATTAAAAATTAATAATTAAATAAAGTTAACTTTGAAATATTTTATTTTATTTTTATTTATTTATTTTTATTTTTATCCTAATTTTAAAATAATACAAAAAAATCCAAAATATATATATATATATATTATTTATTTTAAATATTAATAAATAGATTAGTAATTTTAATACTATTTTATTATATTTATTTTGACTATTTATAAATTTTTATTTTATTTTTTTAAATATAAAATTAATTAATTATTATTATTATTTTATTTATTTATTTATTTTGATTTTGGTATAATTATTATCTTCCCTTTAAAAAATAAAAATATAATAAAAATAAATAAATAATATATTTTAAATTTTAAATTCTCCTCTTATCTAACCATTAGTTATTTCCCCCCAAAAAGTAACTACTCCCCACAAATCTCTGTACTTAAAGATCCTCCAGAGAAAACTACATACAGACATTCACCAACACACTGTATCATAAATAGATTAAGAGAATAAAAACACAGAGAGAAAACACACAGTAAAGAAAAAAAACTATGAAGAAGAAAACAAAAGGGAGAAAAGAAGGAAGTAAAAGTTGAAACTTCGTTCGAAATTTCCGGTGACGAATCTCATTGTTCAGTTTAAATTATTCAGGTTCTTGTTCAACTTTGTATTTTATTTTGTAAGTTTTACTATAAATTGAATCATAATATGATTTTTTTAGTGATTTGATGAATTGTTATTATGTGAATCTATTTTTCATTTTGTATTATATATTAAATTACAGAATATATTTGTACATAAAATATCTTGATATTCACATGAATTCGTATGCATACTTTTATCTAGCATTAAAAATATAATATTGCACACACCCACATCATTCATATATGTAGACATCATTGTTCATGTATTATCACATAAAAACCAGTAAAAATAAACTAGAGTTGGATAGAAAAATCAGAGGGAGTAGAACATTGTTTAGATTTAATTCTTCAAAATTATCATCTTCTCCGATGATTAAACAGTCAGAAACTTGTTCATCATCGGAAACCACTCCTTTTCCGGATCTTATCCGCCAATTCCCCCTCATGCGCGCCGTCCAGATCTGCCACCACCATTATTCCTCCATTTTCATCGCCGGCGACGCCATTAATGGCGAAGCCATGGTTTGCGAAATGAGGCCGACTATCGGCACCCCGCGTCACTGCCTCCCTTCCCTTTTTCCTTCTTCGCCGGAAATGGTGAACTAATAGCCAGCCACCGGAGACGCCATTAACAATGAAATTATCGCCGAATTAATCATCAAAAAAATGAATGTATATATTTGATTCGGATACAAATGAGTCAAATCTCAAAAAATTTAATTTGTTTTAGAAGTCAAAACTCATTCTCATAATTTTACTATTTTTAGTGCTAGTTGTCAATCTTATCTAGTATAATATGATATATTGGTTATAGAAAAATAACAAAAGTATTCATTTATTGAATTATTTTCTTTAGTTTATAAAAGAAAATATAAAAGAATTCCTTATACCTTTTATTAGATGTCATTGATTAACTATCATAGATTATATAGTAGCACCGTATGTTCACATTCAATTATTGTAAGAGATGTAATTTTTAAAAATATAAGTTTTTATCACTTTTATCATCCGAAGTAAAAATGTTAATCTTACTTTAAATTTCAGTTATTCAAGATTACAATTTTTATTTTTTGTATCACAAACAGATAAATTTTCCATGCTAGCTAATCTTCTCATTTGAATTTTGATTTATTAAATATGTGATTTATTTAATATGTGATTTGTATTAATTTTATTTTCATTGTATTTTTATTTTTATTTTTATTTCATTGTCATTAATAAAGCTTAATATTTACTTGTTAAAACAATTAATCGTATTAAGTGAATTTTGCTCAAGTTTTATTGTTGAGGTTAAATAACACTTCGAGTAGGCAATCTTTTAAATGCTAAGCAAACATAAGTTTAAATATTCGTCTCAATTAAGAATGCAGCATATGCATCTTTCTGGGACATTTTAAAATTCAAGGATGCAACAATGCACCTCAACAAATATTTTTCTAAAATTAACTTTCATATGATTTATTTAATATAAGATAATAGACAAGTTCTCATTATGATAAAAATGAGCGGATTTAGGCCTTAACACAATTTTTCAAAATAATTTTAGTTAAGTATAAGTCAATAAAAGTGACCGTGCTAGAACCACGGGACTCGAGGGGTGCCTAACACCTTCCCCACAGTCAACAGAATTCCTTACCCAGTCTTCTGTTTTCGCAGGTCATAATAAAGAGTCATTTCCTTTTGATTAGGGATCCAATAAGGTGACTTGGAACACCATAACTTAATTCCAAGTGGCGACTCTGAAAATGATAAAAATTAATACCTATTCAATACCGTCACTTTAATTGGAAAAACCCTTCGACCTCGACCCTCGAGCGGAAAAGGGGTGTGATATCTCTGGCGACTCCGCTGGGGAATTATAAGAATTCGAGCTTTTTATATTGACTTATAATTGCTTTAATTATTGTTGATATTGTGTTTGTTAGCCTTATGTGCTACTTGTTGCTCATTTATTGCTTTGATATTATTTGAACTGTATTATATATTGTCTTCTCTCGCGTACCCCTTCTGAGTCTCTGAAATAGGATAGAGGGAATGCAGTATATGCATCCCACCTTCTTTTTGAGATAGCTAGAGTGTCAACACACCTGGTGAAGGATTATAGTCACATATGTTAGCCGGGGTTCGGATCAGCAACGAAGGCGGTGTTTCCCTACTACCGGCCAAGTTGTCCCTCCTCGGCTTGAGTGTCCGCTCGGGTAAGCCAGTCTAGATACCTACCCCTATTAGGCTTAAACTTAGAAGAACTAGAAACCCAGAATCTGGTTATCCCTATTAGGTGCCGCTTTATTTGCATCATATGCATTTGACTTAGCGGGACTCGGTACAGGGGCCGGGTTTGTCTAGGACAGGTAACCTACTTTATAAAGACCAACATGCGCATCCTACGTGCGCTTTGACATTTGTCTGGAAGGCTATTTGTGTGTTGACCGACTTTTAGGCAACATTAAAATGCAAGAGATTAAATTATCGTCACAGTTAGTGAATCATTTTGAAAGAAAAAATTTATTTTTTAAAAGATAAAAAATTTTAGTAACATAGTTTTATGGTTTTCATGAACTGCGAGGGTCTAATTCTCACATTTGGTGAGATACGTAGGAAGTCCTACCTAGGATACGACCATTTATTTGAAAAATAATAATATATTTATTCACAGATTTATCGAAGGATATTTTTTAAAAAATTATAAAAATAATAATAATAAGAAAAATGATTGTTTTCATGAATATTATTATCTTTATTTTACTTTTCATTTTTATTTTTAAAATTAATTTTAACATGAAAATCATAATAGCCTGAACCTTTAGGGGTCGTGAGCTGAATTTTTGTAAAATCATAAAATATATAAACATATATTTTAACAATCCTGAACCTTTAGGGGTTGTGAGACTAAAATTTTATACAACTTCATACATAAAACAATCATTCTTCTTTTCTTTATTTCTAAATCCTTTTATTTTATTTTTGTTCTTTTAAATGTACTTAGGGAGTATTGTCTTCAAACATATAGGTAAAATTGTCTAGAAGTCTGTTATTGCAAAGTTTTTGAGAGAGTCAATTTAAATAAGTGTTTTTCTTAAAAATATTATCAGTCTTGTTTCTCTCGCTTTGATTTTTGATAAAATTGTTCTTTACATCTAAGTGTCAATTTAAGAGTCGCACTAGTTCTCACAAGTCAAGTTAAAAAATTCTTTTCAAAATTAATGAATTAAGTTCAGCCTAAATCTAGACATTTATTAATTTCATGTACTTATCAATAGGTATAAAATGTCTCCCCCTGTTTGTGGAAAGCTGAAATTGATAAAGACCAATGGGTCAAGACTCGTTTGGAGCAATTAAGCTTGATTGATGAAAAGTGATTGACATCAGTATGTCATGGACAACTATACCATAAGAGAATGGCATGAGTATATAACAAAAAGGTGCGTCACAGATATTTTGAAGTTGGTCAGTTAGTACTGAGATGCATCCTTCCTCATTAGATTGAAGCTAAAGGCAAATTTTCTCCTAATTGGCATGAACCATTCATGGTGAAGAAAGTGTTACCTAATGGCGCGTTATATCTGACTGATGTTGAAGGCAAAATGGAGAGAATACCGGTCAATGCTGATGCAGTTAAAAGATATTATGTATGATATTCATGTATGTTATGTATGTTTTGTACTTACATTTTTAAAGATTAAAATAATGAAGACATTTTGTTCTACTATCCGAATAATATATCAACCTTTCCTTACCCTTTTGAGTTTTTATTTTTCTTCATACCCCTCTTTTGGAATCAAATTAAAGTAAAAAAAAAAGTTGAAAAAAAGGGTTAAAAAAAAAAAGAAATCAATCAAAAATTCAAAATCAAGCAAAAGAATGGTGTTTCCTGAACTACGTTTGACCTGATTATTGCTATGACAAGATATGTAGGCAGCCCTACTCTGGGGTTCGGTCCAACCAAAAGAAAAGTCAAGTTACCCAGAATGAAATAAAACTGGGGCAAAAGTTTATTTTCCTAAAAGAGTCGATTCTAAAAGTTGTGTATTTTACCAAATTTTGTGTAAATTTTGAGCCCCATGTCGACCTTTCTTTCTATCCCATTCCAAAAGCCAATTTTCATCCAAAGAAAGACCTTCAGATCAATCTTTGAGAATGTCTAGGCTAAACATGTTATAGGTTCAAGATATTTCATATTTTGAGTGTTATTTTCTAAAAAAAAATTAAAAAAATGGGAGAATCTTATTGGTGAAAACCCTTTTAGGCATCATAAGGCGACAATGAGTTGTGAGAACAATAAAAAATGAGAGAGTCTTATTGGTGAAAATCTTCACGGACACCATAAGGCGACGGTGAGATAAGAAAGAAATAAAAATGAGATCGGCTAATTGGCAAAAATCCATCGAGGTGTCACTAGTCGAAAGAGGATTTTAACTTAGAGGGAGCATGTTCAACAATAGCTCAGTTTCAAACTCAATAAGTGGGCAAAAATTAACAAATGATTGGTTTGGGTAGATCTGGCTGTTTGATTCAAAATGCATGTCATAATCACCAGAATCGGTTTCCACATTCAGATAAGTTTTCTCTTTGTTTTGAGAAAGAGATGCCTATTGTCTTTTTCTTCTTGTTTTATTTTAATTTTTTATCTTTTTGTCCTTGTCATCAAACAAAAAAATTTTGTTGTCTTTTGAGTCAAATTCATGTCAAGTCGAGTGAGAAAAGACTCCAAACTCGCTACCAAATCCTTTAAGGGTAAAAAGCAAGACAAAGGGTCGATGAATAAAGACAACGTTTCAAAGTAAAAGTAAGGTATTCAAGATGATGGTGGTTTGACCATTTTAAACTCGTGAAAATCTAAGGGATGTATTGGAAGCTAAACTCAGAAGCATCATACAACAGAAACGTGATTTGAGTTGAGGATCTCAGTAGTCAGAATTCTGAGTCAGAAGTATGACAATTCAATGAATATTATCATGGATTGGAAAAGAGTTGAGCATGGCAACTACGAGAGCGGCCACTTCAAAAGCCAAATGCCACAAACTAACCACCACATGTTTTAAAACTCACAATTTTTCTTTGTTTGAAACAGAGATGGGATATTCTTTTTTACACTAAAGTTTTCAAATAAATGATGCAATTCCACATTTTATGTCAACGCAAGAAGCATGGTTACAGTATCTGATGACGGATCTCGGTCATGGTAAACTTTATTCTTTGTTAGATATATTAAGATTCGGAGACACACAAATTTTTCCAGTACAAACTGGGGCAAAATTTTATGTGTGTTGTATGAAATTTATTTTTCCAAGTGGCGACTCTGAAAATGATAAAAATTAATACCTATTCAATACCGTCACTTTAATTGGAAAAACCCTTGGACCTCGACCCTCAAGCGGAAAAGGGGTGTGACATCTCTGGCGACTCCGCTGGGGAATTATAAGAATTCGAGCTTTTTATATTGACTTATACTTGCTTTAATTATTGTTGATATTGTGTTTGTTGGCCTTATATGCTACTTGTTGCTCATTTACTGCTTTGATAGTATTTGAACTGTATTATATATTGTCTTCTTTCGCGTACCCCTTCTAAGTCTCTGAAATAGGATAGAGGGAATGCAGCATATGCATCCCACCTTCTTTTTTAGATAACCGGAGTGTCAAGGCACCTGGTGAAGGATTATAGTCACATATGTTAGGCGGGGTTCGGATCGGCAATGAAGGCGGTGTTTCCCTACTATCGACCAAGTTGTCCCTCCCCGGCTTGAGTGTCCGCTCGGGTAAGCCAGTCTAGATACCTACCCCTATTAGGCTTAAACTTAGAAGAACTGGAAACTCAGAATCTGGTTATCCCTATTAGGTGCCGCTTTATTTGCATCATATGCATTTGACTTAGTGGGACTCGGCACAAGGGCCGGGTTTGTCTTGGACGGGTAACCTACTTTATAAAGACCAACATGCTCATCCTACGTGCTCTTTGACATTTGTTTGGAAGGCTATTTGTGTGTTGACCGGCTTTTAGGCAACATTAAAATGCAAGAGATTAAATTATCGTCACAGTTAGTGAATCATTTTGAAAGAAAAAATTTATTCTTTAAAAGAGAAAAATTTTAGTAACATAGTTTTATGGTTTTCATGAACTACAGGGGTCTGATTCTCACTTTTGTGAGATACGTAGGAAGTCCTACCTAGGATACGACCATTTATTTGAAAAATAATAATAATACATTTATTCACAGATTTATCGAAGGATATTTTTAGAAAAATAATAAAAATAATAAGAAGAAGAAAAATGATTGTTTTCATGAATATTATTATCTTTATTTTACTTTTCATCTTTATTTTTAAAAATAATTTTAACATAAAAATCATAATAGCCTGAACCTTTAGGGGTCGTGAGCTGAATTTTTGTAAAATAATAAAATATATAAACATATATTTTAACAGTCCTGAACCTTTAGGGGTCATGAGACTAAAATTTTATACAACTTCATACATAAAACAATCAGTCTTCTTTTTTTTATTTCTAAATTCTTTTATTTTATTTTTGTTCTTTTAAATGTACTTAGGGAGTATTGTCCTCAAACATATAGGTAAAATTGTCTAGAAGTCTGTTATTGCAACGTTTTTTAGAGAGTCAATTTAAATAAGTGTTTTTCTTAAAAATATTATCAGTCTTGTTTCTCTCGCTTTGATTTTTGATAAAATTGTTCTTTACATCTAAGTCTCAATTTAAGAGTCGCACTAGTTCTCACAAGTCAAGTTAAAAAATTCTTTTCAAAATTTATGAATTAAGTTCAGCGTAAATCTAAACATTTATTAATTTCATGTCCTTATCAATAGGTATAAAATGTCTCCCCCTGTTCGTGGAAAGCATCCAAAGAGAAAGAGAGATGGAAGTGTACCACTTCAGGTTATGGATTGTACCCCTTTGCAGCTTTGGTTGTGGTGGAACGAAATGGATACATTCGATTATGACGAGATACATAAGTATTTGGGTTTTTTGATGAGTATTATGACAATAAAGCCTAATAGGGAGATGATTGATGCATTACTAACCTTCTGGGACCCGAAGAACAATGTGTTTCGTTTTTCAGATTTTGAGTTGACTCCTACAGTAGAGGAGATAGCAGCCTATGTTGGATATGGGGATATGAATCGGAAGAAACTTATAGCCCTGAGACTCATTTCGATAAACAAATTCTGCAAACTCATGAACATAAGGAACTCAAAAGAAGAATCGATGAAAAAAGGTTAGGTTTCCTTGCAGTTTTTGTACGATAGATACGGAAGGAAAGAGGGGTTCAAAGAGTACGGTAAGCAGCTCTGTAATAAGGGGAATTTTGATGCCTGGAAGTTTCACAGACGATTTGCATTCATGGTAGACTTTTTAGGCACTATGGTTTTTTCGAGAAGAGAAGAAAAAATTAAAATTCGTTTAGTAGGAGTGGTAAAGATACTGATTAAGAAAGATTACACTATGGTGCCAATGATCCTGGCAGATATCTACCGTGCTTTGACTGTGTCAGAAAGGAAAGAGTTTTTTCAAGGGATGTAATATCTTGTTACAGATGTGGATTGTGGAGCATCTCTACCGACGTCCTACAATGGCAAGATTTAATCCAAAAAGATTCAATCGCATCAAAGATTACGAAGAGAGGTTAGAGAAATATAAAATCCCAGAAGGAGTTAGAGATTGGGATAAGCTTTTTCGTTCTCTGATAGAAGATAAAATCACTTGGAATCTCCCTTGGTTCCCTTGGAGGCAATTCATACACAGTTCTGTCATTCGGCCATTCTTATTATTAATGGGTATAAGGGGTGTTCAACCGTATGTTCCATTGAGAGTTTTACGTCAGCTTGGAAGACGTCAAATAATTTCCATTATGGAAAATATGACCAAGTTTGTATTTGAGGTCAAACTAGAGATCCCACTTTCGGAGGAATTAGCCCAGCAGATTTGGGAGGGTTGCCGTATCATGGGGATTGAAACGATGGTCATAGAGCGTGAGAGAGGAGAAGTCCACCCAGATTACTGTGAATGGTTTGAAGAACAGTCGAGTCCGCCAGTCAGACCAGAAAGATCGGTTAGGGGACATATAGATCAGGAAATTACAATTAGGATAGGGATTGAGAGAGCTATGCGAGAACATCATGAGGCCAACCAAGCTTTGAGAGCAAAATTAAAGCATGCCAGAGCAAGAATAGACAAACAACAAAGGTAATTTGCTGAAGAGAAAGCTAAATCAGCAGATATTGAGGTTGCACTTCGGGGACAAATCAAACTGGCTACCACTAGGGGGTCACATGTTGCAGAACTTACCGCATCTCGCCGACAGCAACTGCAAGAAGTTGAAAATAATATGCACTAAGAATTTGATCGAGAGAGACTCAGTGGATCCGTGAAAGAGGAATATTGTGAGAACAGTTGGAGGTTGCTTCTGCTCGTGAACAGCGTGCAAGAGAGATGGTTGATTTCTGAGATCAATAGGCCCACTAAAGGTATCAGGCCTTTAGTTCTCTTCGATAAAAGGTCCGCCGTGTAGTACAGGATACTGCCAGAATGGGTTTGGATTATCAGCAGTTAGATCATGAAGATTTTTTGGCACAAGTACCAGCTTTCGTACAGCGTCTCACTACTACATTGGAGGACATATACTTGAGTTTGGGAGGACATATTAAGCCAAAGTCTCCTTGAATGGATAGTTGTTTTCTTTGTCATCGTTTTTCATTTTCAGTTTTAAAACTTTTTGTTTAGATGTTATGTCTTTTATTTTTCAGATGTTAGTTAGTAGGTTTTATTTCAGGAGTTGGGTTAGTTATTTTATCGTATTTATATTATAGAATGTAATGAACTTGACTGTTTATTTCTATATATATTGCATATGTTTTACTTCACTTACTTTATTTATTTTCTTCAATAAAAAAAAGACAATAATCATTTTGTTAAATTCCTTCCGAACTACACAAGATCTGATTCATGTCCTAGCATGATACATAGGCAATCCTCCAAAGGGTTCGATCATAACTTTTGAAAAAATATGCCTAGAAAAGTCGGGATGAAACACAAAGCTTCCATGATAGGTTGGAAAATGCATATAGAAGCATGACATATAACGTGGCATTATAATGTGTTAAATATATAACACTCACCCATTTGCTACTTGGTCACAGAAAGATAAAGTAATTGGTGGTTGGTTTGTGGTTTAAACTAGCATCACATCCGTATAACACCAAATACAAGGATAAAAGAAGAATGACCCATAGAGAAGGTATAGGGTATGACAGTGAAGAAGAGCAGAATCAGTTGATTTCACAAGAAGTAGCATCAATGGAAGAAATAAAGTCATTGAAACAACAGATGGTGGAGATGTACCAAGCTTGGTTAAATGGACGAGCCCCGCCTTCTTCAATCCCTGGACTTTCGACTTCAAATAATCCAAATTCTGACCCAGCTCAAACTAGTGATCCATTTTACCCACCAGGATTTGGCCTATTTACTAATATGTCTGGAATTGTTGGTACTTCTACCATGCACCCACCAAATCCGTCTGTTATAAATAACCCACTTTTTACTTCTGTAGCACCAGCCACCACGGGTACTCAATCGATAGTACCGAAGAATATGGGGAAACCAAGTCATGATATGTTGTAACCTCCTGAAATGACTTTCAAATCTCAAAATCCATATTATCATGTTCATTAACGTGATACTCCTATCGTGATTGAGAAGATTACCAAGAATGAGGAACAAGAGGAGATGACTAGAAAAGTTAGAAGCTTGGAGCAGCGTATGAGAAATATGCAAGGATTAAGTGGACCAAAAAGTGTTTCATACAAGGATTTATGTATGTTTCCTGATGTCTATTTGCCGATAGGATTCAAAATACCAAAGTTTGACAAATATGAAGGACACGGCGATCCTGTAGCTCATTTGAAAAAGTTTTGCAATCAATTAAGGGGAGTCAGAGGAAAAGAAGAATTATTTATGGCTTACTTTGGAGAAAGCCTTGCAGGGATAGCTTCTGAATGGTTCATTGACCAAGACATTTCCCGTTGGCACGTATGGGATGACATGGCTTAAGATTTCGTTCAACAATTTCAATATAACATTGAGATAAAGCCAGATCGTACTACACTTGCCAACATGAGAAAAAAGATGGCTAAAAGTTTCCAAGAATATGCTATCAGATGGAGAGAGCAGGCTTCAAGAGTCAGACCATCGATAAAGGAATCTGAAATGATTGATATCTTTTTGCAAGCACAAGAACCTGATTATTTCCATCACTTACTTTCTACAATTGGAAGCACATTTGCTGAAGTTATTAAAGTTGGAGAAATGGTAGAGAATGGAATAAAATTAGGAAAGATCATTAGTCAGGACGCTTTAAAAGCAACAACACAGGAATTTCAAAGAGGTGTAGGGAGTTTTGGGGGAAATAAAAGAAAAAAGGATGTAGCAACTGTTGTGACAGGTCCACGACAAAATTGGAGAGGTGCGCATCAAACATACACACAAAATCCATTTTATTTCGTTCCATCCCCCCAATATCCTATTTACAATGCACAACCATATGCTTGGGCTCCTTCCTACCCGCAATGGCGTGCACCAGCAATCCAAAACTATCCACAGGCCCCACAAGTTCAAAGAGGCCCTCCGAGGTCTAATTTCTAGCATAGAGCAGACTTCAAAAGGGATAACATGGTAAAAGATAATTTCACTCCTATTGGAATATCTTACACCAGTTTATTTCATAGGCCGAGAAAAATAAATGTACTAAACCCAATTGAGAGAAGGATCTCGAATCCTCCTCCAAAGAACTTGGACTATTCTAGAAGATGTGAATATTGTTCTAATGCCCTAGGGAATGACACAGAGAAATGTTGGTATCTGAAAAGAGTCATTCAAGAGTTGATTAATACCCAACAGAGCATGGTAGAAAGTCCAGACGCTCCAAACGTCAATCAAAATCTGCTGCCAAATCATAATGAAATAAACATGCTCAAAGTGATACTCAGTGGTGAAGATACTACGATTTCCTATAAGCCGATCATTAAAATTAAAACTGATTCAAAAAATCAGCAAATACTGTGGATTTGACAAAAGAAAAGCCTGCAGAAGCGGAGGTGGTGATAACAAAACCTAAATCATCAAATGTTCCCTTGGTGGTGGGGAAAAAAATTTCAAAAATATTGGGTCAAGTCAAATAAAGCCAAAACTCATTATTCTCGAAAGATCTAATAAGCCTTTTTTAATCATAAAAGGAGCTCCCATAGCTCCTATTGTTATTAAACCAGTGTCATAGTTGCCTATGGTTGATACCAAGGCAGTCCCTTGGAATTATGATCGCGTTGTGGTGATGCACAAGGGGAAAAAAGTAACTGAAGATGTAGATGAAGTAAGGGGATTAACTCAATCTGGAAGATGTTATGCTCCAGTAGAGTTAAGAAAGAACAAATAAGGCAATCAAGAACGAATGACGGTCAAGAAGCCTGTTACTGATGAAGAAGCTAAACAATTCTTAAAGAAAATGAAATTGCCAGAATATTCTATTGTAGAACAGTTGAAGAAGACACCAGCACAGATTTCTTTATTGTCTTTATTGATGTATCAAAAAGAACACAGCAAGGCTATAATGAAGATTCTTAATGAAGCATATGTTCCCAGTAAGATTAAAGTAAATCAACTGGAAAAAGTTGTTGAAAGAATCCTTAAAGCAAATAAGATTACTTTCTCAGACGATGAATTGCCTGTGGAAGGTACTGGACATAATAAGGGTTTCTACATTACTGTGAAATATGAGCATTCCATCATCACTCGAGTGTTAATTGATGGAGGATCAGGCGCTAACATTTGTCCTATGTCAACTTTGCAAAAGCTGAATATTAATATAGAAATAATCGGACCTAACAATGTCTGCGTCAGGGGTTTTGATGGATCAAAAACCGATGCCATTGGTGAAATAGAATTCATATTGACAATCGGTCCAGTGGATTTTGCTATGGATTTCCAAGTGCTGAATATTGATGCTTCATATAATATGTTATTGGGAAGGCCATGGCTTCATAGGGCTAAAGCAGTCGCATCAACGTTGCATCAAATGGTCAAATTCGAATGTGACAGGCAAGAGATAGTCGTTCATGGTGAAGGAGACTTATCCATGAATAAAGACTACTCTATTTCCTCCATCGAAGTAGATACTACAAATGGAGTATTTATTCATCAAACTTCTGAAGTAGTGGCTGTTGAGCATATCCTCAAGGAAAATCTCATCGCAAGACCACAATTATCCTCTGCATCTGTTATGGTAGTGAATTAAATATTGAAGCATGGTTTCAAACCAGGGAAAGGTCTAGGGATGTTTTTTCAAGGCATAGTTCATCCGGTAAACCTCTATGAGAACTTTGATACTTTTGGTTTGGGATACGAGCCTACTGCTGAAGATATAAAGAAGGCTAAAAAGCATAATAAAGAGTCATGGCCACTTACCAAGCCAATACCGCCACTTCACAAGTCTTTCATCAAATTCAGTGTTGTTGGATCCTCCAAGTTACCTACTGTAGAATCAATGAATGATGATGATACAGAGTTGATTGGCCATTTTCAGAATATGTTTATTGAAAATGATATGGTTGAAATTGGGGAAGGTACCAGCAATGCAGATGTGTAGTTTGTCAGCCCTGATGTCCATCTTAACAATTGGGAGGCCACTCCTCTCCCTATTATAAAGGAGTCTTAGTAGTTTGTTTGTTTTTCTTACAGTCTTAGTAGTTTGTTTATTTTTACTCCTGTAATTTGAATCATTCTAGTATTGTAATTCAGAACTTTAAACTTGGTATTTTAGGTTAAAACTCTTTCTATCTATGTTTTTAATAAAGCGTAGTTTCCCTTCATTTTATTTAGAGTCTAATTTTTATTTATTTATTTTCTATCATACAGTTCTTTCTATGCCGATTCTAATGATATGACATGCATGAAGAATTGTCAACCAGATTTAAAAACCCAATCTAATTATGAAATAATGAATAAAGAAGTTGAATATGATGAAGGAGAAGCATTTGAGGATATAAGCAAAGATTTCAAACAGTTTGAGAATAAGAAAAATCCCAATTTGGAAGAAACTGAGGCGATCAATATAGGAGATCATGAAAATATTAGGGAGACTAAGATAAGTGTACATGTTCAACCACAACAAAAGAAAGCTATAATTGAATCTTTGCATAAGTATAAAGACATCTTTGCGTGGTCTTATAATGATATGCCTGGTTTGAGCACTGATTTGGTAGTTCACAAGTTGCCAATTGATCTTGCTTTTCCTCTTGTTAAGCAAAAGCTAAGAAATCTCAAAACTGACATGAGTGTAAAAATCAAAGAGGAAATCATGAAACAACTTAAGACTAAAGTCATTCGAGTGGCCCAATATCCTACTTGGTTGGCAAATATTGTCCCTGTTTCAAAGAAGGATGGCAAAGTTCGGATGTGTGTTGATTATCGTGATCTAAATATGGCGAGCCCGAAAGATAATTTTCCACTTCCCAATATCCATATTTTTTTAGACAATTGTGCCAAACATGATCTTGCGTCTTTTATGAATTGTTATATGGGGTATCACCAGATCATTATGAATCCAGAAGATGTGGAAAAGACATCATTTATTACGCCATGGGGGACATATTGTTATCGAGTCATGCCTTTTAAACTAAAGAATACTGGGGAAACATACATGAGGGCAATGACCACAATTTTTCATGACATGATGTACAAAGAGATTGAATTTTATGTGGACGACGTGATCATTAAGTTGAGAGAGCAATCTGATCATGTCAAAGATTTGAGAAAATTCTTTGAAAGGCTTCGGAGGTATGATCTCAAACTTAACCCAGCAAAATGTGTATTTGTAGTTCCATCAAGAAAATTCTTGGGTTTTATAGTCAGTCGATGTGGCATTTAGTTAGATCCTTCAAAAATAAAAGTTATTCAAGATCTGCCTCCACCAAAAAATAAAACAGAGGTGATGAGCTTACTTGGAAGGTTGAATTATATCAGTAGATTCATTGCTTAGCTTACAACAACTTGTGAACCAATATTCAGGTTATTGAAGAAGAATGCTAAAGTTGAATGGACTAAAGAATGTCAAGAGGCATTTGATAGAATTAAGAGGTACTTGTTGAATCCGCCTATTTTGATTCCTCTAGAGCCAGGCAAACCCTTGATATTGTACATGTCTGTGTTAGATAATTCTTTTGGCTGTGTATTGGGTCAACATGATGTCAAGGGCAGAAAAGAACAAGCTATCTACTACCTCAGTAAAAAGTTCACCACTTATGAGGCTAAGTACACTCTTCTTGAGAAAACGTGTTATGTCTTAACTTGGGTAGACCAAAAGCTAAAACATTACTTTTCATCTTATACTACTTATCTCATCTCTCGTATGGATCCTTTAAAGTATATTTTTCAAAAGCATATGCCCACAGGCAGACTCGCGAAATGGCAGATGTTGCTCACAGAGTTTGATATTGTTTATGTGACACGAACTGCAATGAAAGCTCAAGCCTTGATGGATCATTTGGCTGAAAATCCTATTGATGAGGAGTATGAGCCATTGAAGACTTATTTTCCAGATGAAGAGGTATTGTATGTTAATAAAGTTATTTCTGATGATTGTCATTCAGGTTGGAAGTTGTTCTTTGATGGAGCTTCTAATGTAAAAGGAGTGGGGATAGGAGCAGTTCTTATTTCTGAATCAGGACAATATTATCCTATAACATCCCAACTTTGATTCTATTGTACCAATAATATGGCAGAGTACAAAGCTTGCATTCTGGGATTAAGATTAGCCATTAACATGGGGATTCAAGACCTGTTGGTATTGGGAGATTCAGATTTATTAGTCCACCAAATCCAAGGAGATTGGGAGACTCGTGATTCGAAACTCCTACCATATAAAGGTTGTTTGCAAGATCTTTGTCAACAATTTGTATCAGTGAAGTTCAAACACATTCCCAAAGCTTATAATGAGATTGTTGATGCTTTAGGAAATTTATATTCGATGCTTCAACATCCCAAAAAAACTTATATTGATCTTTTGCATATACAGATTCATGATCAACATGCATATTGCAATGTTATTGAGGAAGAACTTGATGGAGAGTCATGGTTCCATGATATCAAAGAATATATTCAGACCAGGAAATATCCTGTACATGCCATCGGTAATCAAAAGAGAACTATTAGACGTTTGTCTAGTGGATTTTTCCTAAGTGGAGGAATCTTGTATAAGAGGACTCCTGATTTGGGACTTTTAAGGCGTATAGATGCTAAAGAAGCTTTAAAAATCATGACTGAAGTACATTCTGGGATTTGTGGACCACACATAAGTGGGTATGTTTTGGCAATGAAAATACTCCGAGCAGGCTATTATTGGCTCACCATAGAGCGAGATTCCACCATTTTCATTCGGAAATGTCATGAATGTCAGGTACACGAAGACTTGATACATTCTCCTCCATATGAGTTACATACAATGACTGCTCTGTGGCCTTTTGTGGCTTGGGGAATGGACATAATTGGACCAATTGAACTGAAGGCCTTGAATGGACATTGATTATTTCACAAAGTGGGTGGAAGCAACGACTTTCAAGTTAGTGACTAAGAAAGCGGTGGTTGATTTTATTCACTCCAATATCATTTATCGGTTTGGCATTTCGAAGATAATTGTCACCGATAATGCTGCAAATCTCAATAGTCATTTGATACAAGAAGTGTGCCAACAATTAAAGATTATGCATCGAAATTCTACTTCGTATCGTCCAAAGGAAAATGGGGATGTAGAAGCTGCCAACAAGAACTTAAAGAAATTACTTTGCAAGATGGTGCAGGGTTTTCGACAATGGCATGAAAAGTTACCTTTTGCTTTATTGGGTTATCGTACTATGGTTCGAACTTCAATTGGTGCAACTCCTTACTGGTTAGTGTATGGAACTGAAGTAGTTATACCTGTAGAGATTGAGATTCCATCTCTTCGAGTAGTTGTGGAAGCTGAAATTGATGAAGACCAATGGGTCAAGACTCGTTTGGAGCAATTAAGCTTGATTGATAAAAAAAGATTGACATCAGTATCTCATGGACAACTATACCAGAAGAGAATGGCACGAGCATATAACAAAAAGGTGGGTCACAGACATTTTGAAGTTGGTCAGTTAGTACTAAGATGCATCCTTCCTCATCAGATTGAAGCTAAAGGCAAATTTTCTCCTAATTGGCATGAACCATTCATGGTGAAGAAAGTGTTACCTAATGGCGCTTTATATCTGACTGATGTAGAAGGCAAAATGGAGGAAATACCGGTCAATGCTGATGCAGTTAAAAGATATTATGTATGATATTCATGTATGTTATGTATGTTTTTTACTTACACTTTTAAAGATTGGAATGATGAAGATATTTTGTTCTACTATCCGAATAATATATCAACATTTGCTTACCCCTTTGAGCTTTTATTTTTCTTCATACCCCTCTTTTGGAATAAATTAAAGTCAAAAAAAAAGTTGAAAAAAGGGTTAAAAAAAATCAATCAAAAATTCAAAATCAAGCAAAAGAATGGTGTTGCCTGAACTACGTTTGACCTAATTCTTGCTATAACAAGATATGTAGGCAACCCTACTCTGGTGTTCGGTCGAACCAAAAGAAAATTCAAGTTACCCAGAATGAAATAAAACTGGGGCAAAAGTTTATTTCCCTAAAAGAGTCGATTCTAAAAGTTGTGTATTTTACCCAATGTTGTGTAAATTTTGAGCCTCATGCCGACCTTTCTTTCTATCCCATTCCAAAAGCCAAGTTACAGCCAAAGAAAGACCTTCAAATCAATCTTTGAGAATGTCAAGGCTAAACATGTTATAGGTGCAAGATATTTCATATTTTGAGTGTTATTTTCTAAAAAAAAAATGAGAGAGTCTTATTGGTGAAAACCCTTTTGGGCATCATAAGGCGACAATGAGTTGTGAGAACAATAAAAAATGAGAGTCTTATTGGTGAAAATCCTCACGGACACCATAAGGCGATGGTGAGATAAGAAAGAAATAAAAATGAGATCGTCTAATTAGCAAAAATCCATCGAGGTGTCACTAGTCAAAGGAGGATTGTAACTTAGAGGGAGCATGTTCAACAATGGCTCAGTTTCAAACTCAATAAGTGGGAAAAATTGAAAAATGATTGGTGTGGGTAGATCTGGCTGTTTGATTCAAAATGCATGTAATAATCACCAGAATCGGTTTCCACATTCAGATAAGTTTTCTCTTTATTTTGAGAAAGAGATGTCTATTATCTTTTTTTTTATTTTTATTTTTTATTTTTTGTGTCCTTGTCATCAAACAAAAAAAATTTGTTGTCTTTTGAGTCAAATTCATGTCAGGTCAAGTGAGAAAATACTCCAAACTCGCTACCAACTCCTTTAAGGTTCCAAAGCAAAACAAAGGGTCGATGCACAAAGACAACGTTTCAAAGTAAAAGTAGGGTACTCAAGATGATGGTGGTTTGACCATTTTAAACTCGTGAAAATCTAAGGGATGTATTAGAAGCTAAACTCAGAAGCATCATACAACAGAAACATGATTTGAGTTGAGGATCTCAGTAGTCAGAATTCTGAGTCAGAAGTATGACAATTTAAAGAATATTATCATGGATTGGAAAAGAGTTGAGCATGTCAAGTGCGAAGTAGCCACTTCAAAAGCCAAATGCCATAAACTAACCACCACATGTTTTAAAACTCACAATTTTTCTTTGTTTGAAACAGAGATGGGATATTCTTTTTTCCACTAAAGTTTTCAAATAAATGATGCAATTCCACATTTACCGTCAACGCAAGAAGCATGGTTAATGTATCTGATGATGGATCTCGGTTATGATAAACTTTATTCTTTGTGAGATGTATTAAGATTCAGAGACACACAAATTTTTCCAGTGCAAACTGGGGCAAAATTTTATGTGTGTTGTATGGAATTTATTTTTGCTCAGGACCCTCCTGAAGAGTGGGAATTTATTTTTGTATAGGACCCACCTGAAGAATGGGAATTTACTTTTTGTTCAGGACCCTCCTAAAGAATGGGATATTATTTTTCTATTTTACCTTTTATTTTGAGTTCAGGAACATATTTGAAAATCAAAAAAAGGAAGTTCAGGAGCCCGCTTGAAGAACGGGGTGAAGAATTTGGAAGTCCAGGAGCCCGCCTGAAGAATAGGGTGAAGAAATTGGAAGTCCAGGAGCCCGCCTGAAGAATAGAGTGAAGAAGTTGCAAGTCAGGAGCCCGCCTGAAGAACAGGGTGAAAATTTTGGAAGTTCAGGAGCCCGCCTGAAGTATAGGGTGAAGAAATTGTAAATCCAGGAGCCCGCCTGAAGAACAGGGTGAAGAATTTGGAAGTGCAGGAGCCCGCCTGAAGAACAGGGTGAAGAAGTTGCAAGTCAGGAGCCCGCCTAAAGGACAGGGTGAAGAATTTGGAAGTCCAGGAGCCCGCCTGAAGAACAGGGTGAAGAAGTTGTAAATTCAGGAGTCCGCCTGAAGAACAGGGTGAAGAAGTTGGAAATCCAGGAGCCCGCCTGAAGAACAGGTGAAGAAATTGGAAGTCCAGGAGCCCACCTGAAGAACAGGGTGAAGAAGTTGCAAGTCCGGGATCCCTCCTGAAGAATAGGGTGGATTTTCAAATTTAAGTCGCGAAGGCTTGAATCAAGATTGTAGAGATTGCAATTTTTTGTATTTTTCATTTTTTATCTTTATTAGTCAATTGAATGTAAAAGCAAAAGTCATCAACCGGAAACTTGACGGAATCTCACTCGACTTTAACTTTTTCTCTCACCAAATTACCTTTGAACTACTCGTAACCTGATTCCCTTATAACCCAGGATAGGAAGGATGTTCAAAAACAAGACTCGGTCAAATTCTTTTCTTTTATTTTAATTGTAAGTTTATTCTTATTCTTACCCTTCAAATATTTGGAGGGTCAAAAATCATGTCTTGTCTACTTCTTTGTATGAAAACTCTTCGAGATTTCACACAAAGAGGGGCAAAAATGTAGACACTTGATTTTTTATCCTCCCTCAATTTTAAATATTTATATTTAATCATATATTATTTTGATTATTATTTTTATTTTTTATAAATTTTTAATCAAAAATAAATAATTAAATAAAGATAACTTTGAGATATTTTATTTTATTTTAATTTTTATCCTAATTTTAAAATAATACAAAAAATCCAATATATATATATATATATATATATATATTATTTATTTTAAATATTAATAAATAAATTAGTAATTTTAATACTATTTTATTATATTTATTTTGACTATTTATAAATTTTTATTGTATTTTTTTAAATATAAAAATTAATTAATTATTATTATTATTATTTTATTTATTTATTTATTTTGATTTTGGTATAATTATTATATTCTCTTTAAAAAATAAAAACATAATAAAAATAAATAAATAATATATTTTAAATTTTAAATTCCCCTCTTATCTAACCATTAGTTATTTCCCCCCAAAAGGCAACTACTCCCCCCAAATCTCTGTACTTACAGATCCTCTAGAGAAAACTACATACAGACATTCACCAACACACTGTATCATAAATAGATTAAGAGAATAAAAACACAGAGAGAAAACACACAGTAAAGAAAAAAAACTATGAAGAAGAAAACAAAAGGGAGAAAAGAAGGAAGTAAAAGTTAAAACTTCGTTCGAAATTTCCGGTGACGAATCTCATTGTTCAGTTTAAATTATTCAGGTTCTTGTTCAACTTTGTATTTTATTTTGTAAGTTTTACTATAAATTGAATCATAATATGATTTTTTTAGTGATTTGATGAATTGTTATTATGTGAATCTATTTTTCATTTTGTATTATATATTAAATTACTGAATATATTTGTACATAAAAAATCTTTATATTCACATGAATTCGTATGCATACTTTTATCTAGCATTAAAAATATAATACTGCACACACCCACATCATTCATATATGTAGACATCATTGTTCATGTATTATGTCATAAAAATCAGTAAAAAATAGACTAGAATTGGATAGAAAAATCAGAGAGAATAGAACGTTGTTTAGATTTAATTCTTCAAAATTATCATCTTCTCCGATGATTAAACAGTCAGAAACTTGTTCATCGTCGGAAACCACACCTTTTCCAGCGCTTATCCGCCAACTCCCCCTCATGTGTGCCGTCCAGATCTACCACCACCATTATTCCTCCATTTCCGTCGCCGGCGACGCCATTAATGGCGAAGCCATGGTCTGTGAAATGAAGCCGACTATCGGCACTTCCCTTCCCTGCGTCACCGCCTCCCTTCCCTTTTTCCTTCTTCGCCGGAAATGGTGAACTAACAGCCAGCCACCGGAGATGCCATTAACAATAAAATTATCGCCGGATTAATCATCAGAAAAATGCATGTATATATTTGATTCGGATACAAATTCCTTGAAAACGAGTCAGATAAAGTTTAATTTGTTTCAGAAGTCAAAACTCATTCTCATAATTTTAATACTTTTTAGTGCTAGTTGGCAATCTTATCTGGTATAATATGAATTGGTTATAGAAAACAAACAAAAGTATTCATTTATTGAATTATTTTCTTTAGTTTATAAAAGAAAATATAAAAGAATTCTTTATACCTTTTATTAGATGTCATTGATTAACGTGGGCCCTAAATGATATTTACGAATCATGGATTATATAGTAGCACCGTATGTTCACATTCAATTATCGTAAGAGATGTAACTTTTAAAAATATAAGTTTTTATCACTTTTATCATCCGAAGTAAAAATGTTAATCTTACTTTAAATTTCAATTATTCAAGATTACAATTTTTATTTTTTGTATCACAAATAGATAAATTTTCCATGCTAGCTAATCTTCTCCTTTGAATTTTGATTTATTAAATATGTGATTTATTTAATATGTGATTTGTATTAATTTTATTTTCATTGTATTTTTATTTTTATTTTTATTTCATTGTCATTAATAAAGCTTAATATTTACTTGTTAAAAAAATTAATCATATTAAGTGAATTTTGCTCAAATTTTATTGTTGAGGTTAAATAACACTTCGAGTAGGCAATCTTTTAAATGTCAAGCAAACATAAGTTTAAATATTCATCTCAATTAAAAATGCAGCATATGTATCTTTCTGGGACATTTTAAAATTCAAGGATGCAACAATGCACCTCGACAAATATTTTTCTAAAATTAACTTCCATACGTTTTATTTAAACTAAGATAGTAGACAAGTTCTCATTATGATAAAAATGAGCAAATTTAGGCCTTAACACAATTTATCAAAATAATTTTTGTTAAGTATAAGTCAATAAAAGTGACCGTGCTAGAACCACGGGACTCGAGGGGTGCCTAACACCTTCCCCTCGATCAACAAAATTTCTTATCCAGTCTTTTATTTTCGCAAGCCATAATAAAGTGTCATTTCCTTTTGATTAGAGATTCAATAAGGTGACTTGGAACACCATAACTTAATTCCAAGTGGCGACTCTGAAAATGATAAAAATTAATCCCCATTCAATACCGTCACTTTAATTGGAAAAACCCTTCGACCTCGACCCTCGAGCGGAAAAAGAGGTGTGACACCATCAGCCCCAAAACATGTGATTATCCATTTAAATCATATTATATTTAATTAATCTCTTCCACCAGCCCAAAATATGTTATTATCTATTTAAATTTATTTTTAATTTATTTTTATTCATTTTTAACAACATTCACATGATGGTCTATAGAAGTGTACATAGATCAACGTAGTCTACGCATAATAAGGATATCAATCGATGCACTACTACAGGTATAAGTCTACAGTAGATCAGGCTAATCGATGGTGGACATAGGTCATGATCTACGATAGTCTATTAAGTGCACCACCAGTTCAAAAAAAGGAAAATTACTTTTCGAACAGTAATAAATGGCTACTTTTGTATGTCATCGGTGTTAACACTTCATTTTTACTTTATATATAAGGTGCACATCCCTTATTATTTTATTTCGTTCACTTTGTTTTATTTTTAAAAATTCTAAAATGTCGCAAGTATTTCAAACATCCAATTCTAAAAATACTCTAATTTATCATTGTGGGAATGCGGCTATCTTGAGGATGTCACGCACAAATTTAAATCCTTGTCGCATATTTTATAATTGTGCAATTGCGAAGGTGAGGTGTGTATTTTTAAAAAAAAAAGTTCAGTTAATCGTTATGTAATTATTATTTTTTTTCCTAAGATAATGGTGCATGCTCGTTTTTTAAATGGTTGGATGAGCTATCACCTCCGACCAGTCCATCAACATTGAGTCCGGGACTCGAGACATCAAATTTTCAAGGCTTGGCAAAATTTAATCTACTACAAAGGCTGCAACAATGTGAAAAAAAAAATTCTCATGACTTTGTTCAAGAAGCCGAAGAATAATGGGATCACTTTAAAATATTGCTACATGACACCCAAATAGAGAGGGATCAACTAAAACAAAAATTGATTTTGACCGAAGAAGGGAGAATGTACTAAAAATAATGTTATGTGCTATAATGCTAGTATTTGTTCTTTGAAAAACTGTAACATGGATGTAGTGATATTGAATAAATATTAATAGTTCTATTTTTCTATAATGTTAATACTATTTTTGATAGAATCTTAGCCGATTAAACAACACGTCAACTTAAATTCTACCACCAGGGTAATGATAGACTATGATACGGTATATGAAATATTAAGTATGCATTCTATGATATCAAGCTTACAATGTACCAACTATGAACACACCATGCATATTCAAATTCCATGCCACAAATCAGTTTGACACAAACAGATTCACTGCAGAATCATAACAAGTTTCATAAAATAAAAGAATAATTGTCATATCCTACCACCATATCCTTCAACCTTCATTTTTGAGAAATAAAAAAAAATTATCATATCATAACCACCATGATTCAACAACACATTAAACGGCTTAGGATTCAAATGTCTTTTTCCCTAAGTTCCTCATCAACACAAGTGTTACTGTTGATTTCATCAACAATGTCCATGACCACATCTTTTTGGTCAGCTTCAGCACCTTTTTTCTCAATAGTTGCAGCTGTTTCTTCATTCTCACCTTCTTCTCCTTTTTTTTCAGCATGTGTAGTAGCTGGTGCTTCTTCAGTTTCCTTTTCTTCCACACCTTTTTCTCTTTCTTCACCTGTAGCAGTTGTTCTTCCTCAACTTTTTCTTTTCGTTTACCTGCTGCTTCTATCTCAACTTCTTCTTTGTCAGCTTTTTCTTCAATAGTTTTTTATTTTTTCTTGTCTTCTTGTTCATCTGTTACCGCTTCTTCTTCTGATTCTGCTTCTGCAGCTGCTACTTTTCCACCTTCTTCTTGGCTCTTATCTTCTTCATCATCCAACTTTTCTTCTTCATTTTCCTCTTCTGCCACAACAGAGGCCAACTCATCCATTTTGCTCTTTTCTTCTCCTTCTTCATTCTTCTCCAATTCACGAAGGTCCACATGCACTGTATCATCATATTACAAAGTGTTACTGATAATTAAAGCTGAAAATTCATTAACAACATCAACTATTGAATGAAGTTACCTCACTCGTGTTGTCGCTCATCCATTTCTTTTTACATCATTCTTTTCTCTCTGATATAGGGAGCAATATCCAACATCGCTTCCTCGAGCACAGCGACACGCTTATGAAGATCTCCAGGGGATGAGGTTCCCACTGCATCTTTGGAGGTGCTCGGAGAATCATCATCACCAACGCGTACTCCAATGGGGTTTTCACACCCCTTTTTTCGTTCGAAGGTCGAGTCGAAGGGTTTTTCCAATTAAAGTGATGGTTTTGAATAGAGATTATTATATTTACAGAGTTTCCACTTGGAACTGAGTTATGGTGTTCCAAGTCACCTTTTTGAATCCTTAGTCAAAAGGAAATGACTCTTTTATTTGGTACGCAAAAATAGAAGAACAAGTAAGGAATTCTATTGACCGAAGGGAAGGTGTTAGGCACCCTTCGAGTCACGTGGTTCTAGCACGGTCGCTTTTATTGACTTATCTCAACTTAAACTATTTTGATAAATTATCTTAAGTCCTAAAATCACTCATTTTTATTATATCGAAAACTTGTTTATTATCTTATATTTAAATAAATCGGTAAAAATTAATTTTAGAAAAATATTTGTTAAGGTCTATTATTGCATCCTTGAATTTTTAAATGTCTCAGAAAGATGTGTATGCCACATTCTTAATTGAGACGAACATTTTAAACATGCCAAAAAATTGTTTAATGTGAAAACACTAATTTGTCTTTTATAAACTCATAACAATTTATCTGTTTGAAATATTATTTAACTTAAACAATAAAATCGAGAAAAATTCATTTAAAAGAAAAAACAATTTAATAAATAATTAATAAATTTTATTAATGACAATAAATAATAATAATAAATGATAATAAAAAATAAAAAAATACACAAATCTATTCATATTGTATTAAATATTATCTCCAAAGTTTAATCTTTTAAATTTATACTAACTCAAATCATATTTTTATCTGACAAATTAAACACAAAAATCCTAGTAATCTAATTTTGAATACAAATTAACGAAGAAAATAAACATTCTGAAATAAAAGATGCACAAATCTGAGGGAAATACAATTGTTTAAATTTAAATTAATAAGGATTCAAGCTAATGTTATATTTAATTAAAAGTTGGTAAGTGGAAGAAACATTGTCCGATAAAGGGATTAAAATAATTTTTTAATGAAAGCAAAACAAAAATAAATTCCTTAAAGCTATCTAAAAGTAATATTTAAATTGTCAAGTTGTATAACATCATATGAAATTAATATTATTAAGGCCACTGTGAAGGAAAAATATATGTATATATTTAAATCTCTTCAATATTTTTAAAGAACAAAAGAAACAAGTAGCGTCTTTTCCAAAGGCAATGTCTGTTCACATGTGATGGCCAAATTCGATAGGACTTAAGCTGAATTTACGCAGCTGGTGGGTATATTTTGCCCGTCAGTAATAGTTCGCAGCGGCTGACGGCGAGGGAAAAAGGAAAAGAAGATCAGCGTCAGCGGGTTTTCGCCATTTTCCGGCGAAGAGGGTCGTCGGAATGGCGACGAGACAGACTGGTTTTGGGTGGTTTTGGCGATTTCTAGCGATTTGGTTCGCTGATGGAGAGAATCGATTGATTTTGGTTGGGTTTTCGCCGGACCTGACTGGATTCCGACAACAGATATACCAGCGGTTTCGCTGGTTTTTGAGTCACCTGTGGAAAACAGTATTTCTGATGAGATTTCGTCGGACACTGTTCTCTTATCGTTTCTCTCTTAATCTTTCTTCTCTCTTCCCATACTTCCACTGATTTTTATTTCTTCTTCTTTTCCAATCACAAGGATATGCGTACATACAGTGTATGTTAGTGTGTGATATGTAGAAAATGATAGGAAATATTCTTGTTGTTGCTAAGGAATTTGTATATGAATTTTATTTATGTTAATGTGTCTGTTGTCTGTCTGTATGTTAGAATCTGTGTATTGTATGAAACAGTGTAATACATGAATATGTTATTTTTTGGGTTTAAACATATAACATTCAACAATTTAAAATACAACACATAATAACGAATAAATTTATGTAACAGATCATATACACATACTAAATAATACATGAAAACCATCTAAACAAACTTCCTTCATACTTTGATTCACACTTTGATTCACGATAAAACTTATGAAATATGGTACAAGATGAGATAAAAACTTATATTACAAATTGAACTAAGTATCTGTGCAAGAATGTTGTCACCGAAAAACTCAAGCAGGAACTCTGAACTTCAAATCTTTTATTTCTTTATTTTTTTCTCTCTCTTCCTGATCTTTTCTACTCACTTCTTTTTCTACCTTTTTTTTTACTGGTTTCTCTCAGTTTCTGTGTTGTCTGATGCAGTGTGTAATACAGTGTAAAAATACATAGTTTTTCTTTTTGGGGGCTGGGAGTCCTTTAAGTAAAGAG
>NC_061122.1:14869961-14895839 GCF_002878395.1 Capsicum annuum
ATACATAGTTTTTCTTTTTGGGGGCTGGGAGTCCTTTAAGTAAAGAGATTGGGGGGGGGGGGGGGAGTAGTTATCTATTAGGATAGGATTTTTTAAATTTTGAAAAAATATATAGTTTTTTTCTTTTTTATTAATTGAAGACAATAAAATAATAAAATAACAATAAATATAATAATTAACTAATTTTATATTAATCAAAACATAATAACAATTTATAAATATAACAAAATAGTATTAAAACTACTAATTTATTTATTAAAATTTAGAATAAATAGTATATATATATATATATATTTTCTTTTGAATTTTTGTATTATTTTTAAAATTAGGATAAAAATAAAAATAAAAAAATTTCAAAATTAAATTTATTTAAATATGAATTTTTTTAACTAAAAATTTATTAAAATTAAAATTAAATAAGAAATTAAATACTATTATACCAAATATAAATATTTAATATCAAAAATAAATTAAAATTCGAGGAGGATCAAAAATCACGTGTCTACATTTTTGCCCCTCTTTGTGTGGAATCTCGAAGAGTTTTCATACAAATAAGTAGACAATATATGATTTTAGACCCTCCAATTATTTGAAAGTTAAGGATAAAAATAAAAATAAAAATAAAAGTATAAGGAAAAATGTGACCGAGTCCTGGTTTTGGACCTTCTACCTATCCCGGGCTATAAGGGAATCTGGTCACGAGAAGTTCAAAGGTAACATGGTGAGAGAACAAGTTAAAGTCGAGTGAGATTCTGTCTAGTTTTTGATTGACGACTTCTGCCTTTTACATTCAAATGACTAACAAAAAATGAAAAATACAAATGAAAATCGTAATCTCTAGAATCTTGATTCTACTCTTCGCGACTTGATTTTGAAAATTCACCCTATTCTTCAGGCGGGCTCCTGACTTATTATTTCTTCACCCTGTTCTTCAGGCGGGCTCCAATGCCGCTTGAATTACTAAAACAAAGAAGTACGTCTCAATGCCACTTGAATTACCAAACCAAGGAAGTGTGTTTCCTTACCAATGTCGCTTGAATTACCAAAACAATGAAGTGTGTTTCCTTATCGATGCCACTTAAATTACCCAAACAAGGAAGTACGTCTCCTTACAAATACCTCTTGAATTACCCAAAACAAGGAAGTGCGTCTCCTAACAAATGTCTCTTTAATTACCCAAACAAGAAAGTGTGTTTCCTTACAAATGTTGCTTGAATTGTCCAATCAAGATAGTACATCTCCTTACAAATGTCGCTTGAATTACCCAAACAAGAAAGTGTCTCCTTACCAATGCTGCTTGAATTACCCAAACAAGAAAGTGTGTCTCCTTACAAATGTTGCTTGAATTGTACAAACAAGAAAGTGCGTCTCCTTACAAATACCGCTTGAATTACCAAACAAGGAAGTGTGTCTCCTTACAAATATCGCTTGAATTACCAAACAAGGAAATGCGTCTCCCCACAAATGTTGCTTGAATTACCAAACAAGAAAGTGTGTCTCCTTACAAATGTTGCTTGAATTACCAAACAAGAAAGTGCATCTCCCCACGAATGTTGCTTGAATTACCAAACAAGAAAATGTGTCTCCTTACAAATGTCGCTTGAATTACCAAACAAGAAAATGCGTCTCCCTATAAATGTTGCTTGAATTACCAAACAAGGAAGTGCGTCTCCTTACAAATGTTGCTTGAATTATCAAACAAGGAAGTGCGTCTCCCTAAGAATGTTGCTTGAATTACCAAATAAGAAAGTGCATCTCCTTACAAATGTTGCTTGAATTACCAAACAACGAAGTACGTCTCCTTACAAATGTTGCTTGAATTACCAAATAAGGAAGTGCGTCTCCCCACGAATGTCGCTTTGAAGAATTACGACCTTTGATTTTTAGGCTTTAAAATCATTGATTTGAAGGTAACATGTGTTCCTGAATAATGAACTACAAGAAGCATGATCGATGTCACCGAAAACTCAAATAAAAATTTACTTCAACACTCGATTTACAACTCTTTCTTTTCTTCAACTTGTTCTTCAGGCGATCTCCTGGATTTCCTTTTCTGATTTTTCAAAATATGCTCCTAAACTCAAAATAAAAGGTGAAATAGAAAAATAACATCCCATTCTTCAGGAGGGTCCTAGACATAAAAAAAAATTCATTCTTCAGGAGGATCCTGTCCCATTCTTTAGGAGGATCCTGATCATAAAAAATAAATTTTCATTCTTTAGGAGGGTCCTGTCCCATTCTTCAGGAGGGTCCTGAGCAGAAAGCAAAATTCAATAAACCTGAACAAAATTTTTGCCCCAATTTTTACTAGAAAATTTTGTGAGCATCATCTGATTACAGTTTTTAAAAAGTACAGAAAGAGTGTGAATCAAAACCCTGCTAAAGAAATGCATCTCGTCAGAGTAAAACTGATGACCAAAATTAGGAAGTGTGTCTCCTAAGAGTTAAATTGAAGGACTCGACTATAAAGCGCGTCTTCTAGGAGTGAATGCTCAAGTTAGGAAGTGCTTCACCTAACAAATGAAAACTAACTTATTCAAACTAGGAAGTGTGTCTCCTAGGGGTTAAATAAAATGACTTGACTAGAAAGTGCGTCTTCTAAGAGTGAAGGTTCAAGTTAGGAAGTGTGTTACCTAACACATAAAAACTGACATACCCTGACTAGGAAATGCATCTCCTAGGGGTTGAATGAAATGACTCCACCAGAAAGTGTGTCTTCTAAGAGTGATGGTTCAAGTTAGGAAGTGTTTCACCTAACAAATGAAACTTGAATTATCCAGATTAGGAAGTGCGTCTCGTAGGGATTGAATTTTTACCATAATTTGATTATCAAACCTGTATAGCAATATTGTTTCCTGCATCTGTGGAAATGAGGCATCGCAGCTCTTGATATTTATACTCTGAAGTTCTTGATTTGAAAGTAACATGTTTCCTGTTTCATCAAAGAAAATATTGTGAGTTTAAAAATATGGTGGTAGGTTTTTGGCTTTAGCTTTTGTGGTAATCACTCTTGCCCTCATCATATTTAACCTTACTTTAAACCATTAGCATCCTTCAGCAACTTAATGCATCATTGACCCAAATTCATATTATCAAAAGTGACTTTGAAACAAACACAGTATTTCTACTTTGCCATGCTCCTCAAATAAATCCTTTGAACCCTAGTATTTCCATAAGTTCCCAGACTCGTCTGTTGACAAAACTTTCTGCGTGCCTTATTTCGGCTCACAATCATGTCTCTTTCACGTGTTGGCTTTTTATCTTGCTTTGTGCAATTGAAGAAGTTGGTAGTAAGTTTTGAGATCATTTCTCACTTGTTTTGAAATGGACTTGACTCAAGGACATGAGAAAAATGACAATGATAATTTTTTTTTTAATAACTGACTCAAGAAGAAAAAAATAGAAATATAGAGAAGGAAGAAAAGACAATGAATGTCCCTTTTCAAAAAAAAAAGAAAAAAAATTATCTGAAAATGATAGTCAACTCTAATGACTATGACATACATTTTGAATTAAACAACCTGATCTACCCATACGAATCATGACAACTCTTGTTCACTCATTGAGTTTGAAATGGAATCAATCTTGAATATGTTCCCTCTAGATCACAATCCTCCTTCGACTAGTGGCACCTTAATGGATTTTTGCCAACGCCTATCTCATTTTCATTTCTTTCTCAGCTCACTTTCGCCTTATGGTGCCCAAAAGGGTTTTCACCAATTGAATCTTCTAATCGATGATCAAGTTATTTAAAATTCAAGAATTGAATCTTCTAATTGATGATCAAGTTATTTCCTGATTCACAAAGTGATTGCCTCAATACATTCAAGTGAGGTTGTAACTATCTCCCCAAATACCTGAACACTTTACTTATTTTCTTATATATTTTTTTCTTTCAACTCTATCTTCTTGGTCAAATGTTTCAAGATTAGATTGGATTTACAGATCAGTCTGTGAATTCAACATGCATATCACATCACTAGAATCATCATAGAAAGATCTATCTAAAGAAAAGAAAGACAACAAAATAATATATAATAAAAAATAAAATAAAAATAAAAAGGACACACATTTGTTGACCAAAAAATAGAAGGATTTGAATGAAAATTATAATAAAATAAGATAAGATATATCTCAAATTCCAACCCTAAAATAATTCGGGTAGTAGAAAGAAAACAAATTTAAAAAACTACCAAAAATCCTTCCTCGTGGGGAGCAGATTGGCTTCTAAATTGCCAAACTTAATATTTTAGCCATTGAATTGCACGTCAACCTTAATGGAGTCTCCACAATCATTGCTACATCATATTTTTTTTCTTTTGGAACTCAATCATTTTGAATTTATCACTTCAAACTCTCTCCAAAGTAAGTCGTCAGCAGTTTCTCTTTCCCCCTAATTCTCTTAATTGATTTCAAAACCTTTTTAGATAAGTCAAAGGATCACCATGACCCTCTTACATGTCCAACTTTGGTGTTTTGGACTCTAGAGGCAAGTGAACATCATGAAACATGTACAAACTCTCGTAAGAAACTCTCTTTCTCTCTCCAAGTACCTGCATGTCTCTCACATTTTGCTTCAAATTTTTCACCTTCATAGCCATTTATTCTTATTCTTTATTTCTAACAGTCTACACCACCTCATCTCAGACCTTATACCATTTTTTGTGGGTCATCTTGCTTGTTCTTTGGATCTGGTTTTGTATGGATGAGAAGCCAACTTAGCCACAAACCAACCACCTTAATACTATTTTGTTTTTGGAGAAAACTAATGTGTTAGAGTTTCAAATTTTTTTTTGAGACCACCGAATCCATGAAGGACTGCCTACGTGTCTTATTAAGATGAGAATCAGGTGCGCATAGTTCTTGAAAATTATGTCGTACAAAACTCAGCCTCAAGACCCCTAAAGGTTCAGGGCTGTTAAGATTTATTTATATTTTTTATTTTGTAAAACCTTAACCTCATGATCCCTAGAGATTTAGGGCTATGAGATATATAAAAATATAAAAATTAGACTTGAAGAGTAGGAAAACAATTATAAAAGGAATCATATTTTCAAAATATTCCCTAACAAATCTACGAATAATTTTTCAAAAGATAGGGTCGTATCCTGAGAAGGACTTCCTACGTATCTCACAAAGATGTGAGAATCAGACCCTCGTAGTTCATGAAGACTGTAAAACTATGTTACTCAAATTTTATCTTTCTTTTAAAAATAATTTTAAAAAAAAAAAATCACTAAATGTGAGGATAATTTAATCTCTTGCATTTTAAAGTTGCCTAAAGCCGGTCAACAAACGAATAGCCTTCCAAACAAATGACAAAGAGCACATAGGATGCACATGTGGGTCTTTATGAAGTAGGTCACCTGTCCTAGATAGACCCAACCCGTGTGCCGAGTCCTGCTAAGTCAAATGCATATGATGCAAATAAAGCGGCACCTAATAGGGATAATCAAATTCTGAGTTTTCAGTTCTTCTAAGTTTAAGCCTAATAGGGATAAGTGTCTAAACTAGCTTACCCAAGCAGACATTCGAGCCAGGGAGGGACAACTTGGTCGGTAGAAGGGCAACACCTCCTTCGTTGCCGATACAAACCCCGCTTAACATGTGTGACTATAATCCTTCGCCAGGTGTCTTGACACTCCGGCATTTCTTTTATTCTATTTCAAAGACTCAGAGGGGGTGCGCAAGAGAAGACAGTATATAATATAGTTCAATCAATATCAAAGCGTTAAATGTGCGCCAAGTAGCACATAAGGCCAACAAACACAATATCAACAATAATTAAAGCAAGCATAAGTCAACATCAAAAATCTTTAATTCTAGCATTTCTCCAGCAGAGTCGCCAGAGATGTCACACCCTTTTTTTTGCTTGAAGGTCGAGTCGAAGGGTTTTTCCAATTAAAGTGACGGATTTGAATAAGAATTATTTTATTTATAGAGTCGCCACTTGAAACTGAGTTATGGTGTTCCAAGTCACCTTTTTGAATCCCTAGTCAAAAGGAAATGACTCTTTTATTTGGTTTGCAAAAACAGAAGACCAGGTAAGGAATTCTATTGACCGAAGGAAAGGTGTTAGGCACCCCTCGAGTCCCGTGGTTCTAGCACGGTCGCTTCTATTGACTTATCTCGACTTAAACAATTTTGATAAATTATGTTAAGACCTAAAATTGCTCATTTTTATTATATCGAAAACTTGTCTATTATCTTATATTTAAATAAATCGGTAAAAATTAATTTTAGAAAAATATTTGTTAAGGTGCATTATTGCATCCTTGAATTTTTAAATGTCTCAGAAAGATGCGTATGCCGCGTTCTTAATTGAGAGGAACATTTTAAACATGCTAAAAATTTGTTTAATGTTAAAACACTAATTTGTCTTTTATAAACTCATAACAATTTATTTGTTTAAAATATTATTTAACTTAAACAATAAAATAGAGAAAATTTCATTTAAAATAATAAACAATTTAATAAATAATTAATAAATTTTATTAATGACAATAAATAATAATAATAAATGATAATAAAAAATAAAAAAATACACAAATCTATTCATATTGTATTAAATATTATCTCCAAAATTTAATCTTTTAAATTTATACTAACTCAAATCATATTTTTATCTGACAAATTAAACACAAAAATCCTAGTAATCTAATTTTAAATACAAATTAACGAAGAAAATAAACAATCCGAAATAAAAGATGCACAAATCTAAGGGAAATACAATTGTATAAATTTAAATTAATAAGGATTCAAGCTAATGTTATATTTAATTAAAAATTGGTAAGTGGCAGAAACATTGTCAGATAAAGGGATTAAAATAATTTTTTAATGAAAGCAAAACAAAAATAAATTCCTTAAAGCTATCTAAAAGTAATATTTAAATTGTCAAGTTGTATAACTTCATATGAAATTAATATTATTAAGGCCACTATAAAGGAAAAATATATGTATATATTTAAATCTCGTCAATATTTTTTAAGAACAAAAGAAACAAGTAGCGTATTTTTCAATGGCAATGTCCGTTCACCGGTGATGGCCAGATCCGATAGGACTTAAGCCAAATTTATGCGGCTGGTGGGTATATTTTTTCGGTCAGTAATAGTTCGCAGCGGCTGACAGGGAGGGAAAAAGGAAAAGGAGATCAGCGTCGGTGGGTTTTTGCCATTTTTCGGTGAAGAGGGTCGTCGGAATGGTGACGGGACGAATTGATTTTGGGTGGTTTTGGCGATTTCCAGCGATTTGGTTCACTGATGGAGAGAATCGATCTATTTTGTTTGGGTTTTCGCCGGACCTGACTGGATTCTGGCAAAAGATATACCAGCGGTTTCGCTGGTTTTTGAGTCGCCTGTAGAAAATAGTATTTCTGATGAGATTTCGTCGGACACTGTTCTCTCATCGTTTCTCTCTTAATCTTTCTTCTCTCTTCCCATACTTCCATTGATTTTTATTTCTTCTTCTTTTTCAATCACAAGGATATGCGTACATACAGTGTATGTTAGTGTGTGGTGTGTAGAAAATGATAGGAAATATTCTTGTTGCTGCTAAGGAATTTGTATATGAATTTTATTTATGTTAATGTGTCTGTTATCTGTCTGTATGTTAGAATCTGTGTATTGTATGAAACAGTGTAATACATGAATATGTTATTTTCTGGGTTTAAACATATAACATTCAACAATTTAAAATACAACACATAATAACGAATAAATTTATGTAACAGATCATATACATATACTGAATAATACATGAAAACCATCTAAACAAACTTCCTTCATACTTTGATTCACACTTTGATTCATGATAAAACTTATGAAATATGGTACAAGATGAGATAAAAACCTGTATTACAAATTGAACTAAGTATCTGTGCAAGAATGTTGTCACCGAAAAACTCAAGTAGGAACTTTGAACTTCAAATCTTTTCTTTCTTTATTTTTCCTCTCTTTTCCTGATCTTTTCTACTCACTTCTTTTTCTCCCTTTTTTTTTACTGGTTTCTCTCAGTTTTTGTGTTGTCTGATGCAGTGTGTAATACAGTGTAAAAATACGTAGTTTTTCTTTTTTGGGGGGTGGGAGTCCTTTAAGTAGACGGATTTTGGGGTGGGGGGGGGATAGGGGTAGTAGTTATCTATTAGGATAGGATTTTTTAAATTTTGAAAAATATATATTTTTTTTATTTTTTTAATTGAAGACAATGAAATAATAAAACATAATAACAATTTATAAATAAACAAAAATAAATATAACAAAATAGTATTAAAACTACTAATTTATTTATTAAAATTTAGAATAAATAGTATATATATATATATATATATATATATATTGAATTTTTGTATTATTTATTAAATTAGGATAAAAAATTAAAAAAATTCAAAATTAAATTTATTTAATTGTTAATTTTTTTAACTAAAAAATTTTTTAAATTAAAATAAAATAAGAAATTAAATAATATTATACCAAATATAAATATTTAATATCAAAAATAAATTAAAATTCGACGAGGATCAAAAATCACGTGTCTACAGGGGTTACCACCCAAATCCCCATCATCATCACTGTCCTCATTTGAAGTAAGGACAGTCACCCCTTATAACTCTTTCTTCAAGCCATCGAGGACGTTATTCTTCACCTCGTCCGTATATGGATAAAACATAATCATGTAATCCATTTTCGTCTCACGAATAATAGGGATGATGTACGGACGCACGTTCTATAAATTATCAATTAACAATTACATAACATTCGATGCAACGGTAGTATTATTGCATAATAGAAAATAAGTTCATACCTCGGTAACTTTTCCTTTATACTTGAATGGGTCGCCTTCAATTATCTTGTCACTTTTTATAATGTGTCATCTGAGTATGCGGGGAATGGGAAGGGGCTCATCCATTGATTTTCCAGCAAATTCTCCAAGAGAAGGAAAGGCCTAATAGATCCAAATCTGTAAGCAGTACAACAGTGAAAAAATAACTTAGAGTCTATGACAGAGTATAAATAAAATGAGAATCTACGATAAACTTACTAAAGGGCTTATGGTAGATACCATGAATGCCCAGGGAAATCCAAATAGAGCATAGGATGCCTTCTGTTTCTCATCAAATACCTCCTTCTGCTTCTTCAGGTCACTTTTCCTCTTTAGATAGTCCATGGTCGATTGAAATGTCTCTTCCCCCCATGGATACTTCTCGAAGAAACTCAACGAATCGACCATTCGAATCAGTTTTGTGTCGACAACCTTCGTCGAATATTTTGCAAGCAACATGGTGTGCAAGAACCAAAGTAGACAGCACTTGAACTTCTGGTCCTCGTTCATGTTATTCCCTATGATCAAGTGTAACAAGTTGGCCGCCGTGATGTTTTTGTTTTTCGTCACCTTAAAATAAAAATCGTCCCCCTTTGCTAACACCTTCTTCATTTTTGATTCACTGGGGTATGATGAGCAGTTCAGCCCCATGATCAAACAAAATTCTTTCAAGCCAGAACAAGCAGGCTTGTTGTTAACGCAGAACCACATCTCATGATGCATCTTAACGTTCCTGACATATCGCAACAGCAAATAATGGACCAACTGCCCATTGAACTTGAGATGTTCTGGCAAGTTTCTCAGGTGTCCAAAACAGGATCGCTTGAATCTTTTCTTCAATTCTTGGTCGACAAGAACTTGCTTAAATTCTCGATAAGCAGCCATTCTTGATCTGACCGATATCTTTGCCGGTAAAGATCCGACCTCATCAATTATCGTTCGAAGGTCATACCGCTCCACGAAAATGCACCTTGAAAGATATGGCACGGACAAGGAATCATTATCCCCATCACCACTATTACTCCCACTTCTCTTGCTCTCTTTACTGTCACCACTGACACTCCGCTTGGCAACATCTTCACTAGAATCGACATACTCGCTTATCTCCTTTAACTCTGAATCTAATTCGAACACCGACTCTTGAATTTTCTTTCTTTTTGAGACATTTCCAACTGCCTCAGCTCTTCTTTTTCTACTGCCACCAGCGGTACCGATTTTGCGTTTAGGAATGATGATTTTTTTACCCATTTTCAACACAATCTATACCTGAAGAACAAATCTCTCATTTTTAGTTCATAGACCACAAGTCTATCAACAAAAATAACTCAATGCTCAAATGAAAACCCCCTAAAAAAGTTAACAAACACCCCACCATTAAATAGTTCATTACACAAACATACAATAACTGAACCAAAATCCAGCATGTGAAATCAAAACACAACAATTGCTAAAAATCAAACCTAATCAAACTAATTAGCTATTAATAATTCAATTTTCGCTATTTCAGCAATCATGTTTTAAAAGAATTTCATGCGTCTCAAAATTGATTTCAATCTAGGGCATTCTCATTTCATAGACCACGGGTCTACGGATAGACCACGAGTCCACGGACAGAAATAGGTCGCTGTTCAAATCAAAGTGCCAAAACAACTCTTCAAACAACAATTATCCCACCATTCAACATTTCGTTGCTAAAAAAAACACGACTAAACCAAAACACTAAATTCGAAAAAAAAAATCTACTTCACTACGAGTCGATTAGCAAAAAAACCGTTTAAATGGATCTAGAAATGATCGAAACTTCATTTTAACTAACCTTGCGAAGCAACAACCATCCCTTAGCAGTTGGAGAAAAAGCCGAAACAACAATGGCGTTTTTTGGGAGAAGTAGTTTCAAAAGCGGGAGTTAGGAATTGAAGAAGAGAGAGAGAGGGGTTTTTTTAATATTGGAATAAGTGGAGGATGTTAGGTGTATTATATTAAATTTGTGAAGTTGTAAAAATAATGAATTGATCCCTTGAACCACGTGTGGGCCCCACTTTTTCATTTTTTCCCACCTTTTACACCCTAAACCTAAAAAATAAATCAAAAAAAAATTAAGTGGGTATTTGGTAAATTAGTTTTGGAGGTTCCTTCTTTGCCAATTATTCCCAAGCCACCCTCAGTATGGGGTTTTAGGCTTGATCCCTATCTCGTTTATTAATAGCTAAAAATAAAAATTTTAGTCACTTCTAAAAAGATGATGCATTTCAATATTTAGTACAATTTGATTTTTAGATTTCCCATTTTATCCTTAAAGATGATTTATGTCTTATAAATATATCTAACTTCTTTTAAATAAAATTTCAAAATCTTTTTTTATTCTTACACTTTATGTCCAATTAAATACCTTTACATAAATTGACATGAAAGAAATAGGTCTGAGCAGGGCGGAGCCAGCTAATAGTGAGGGGGTTCATCCGAACACTCTTCGGCGGAAAATTATACTATTTATACATGCTTAAATTATTTTTTATGTATGTATAGCAGACATTGAACCCCTTCAATTAATTTTTTTGTTCACATTTTTTTATTTTAAATCCTCTTAATTAAGATGTTGGCGCCAATGGGTTTAAGGAGTACATGTTATTCTATTCAATTTGGGTGGCGTGCATTTAGTTTACGTAATTAGGTTTTTGTCATGAATATTGGTTCATGCATGCGGAAAAATAGGATATGCATGCAGTCCTGGAAGTTGACTGGGCGGTCATTTGGTATAAGAAATAAGTGATAATTAATTTTGAAATTAATTTTAGAATGATCTTATTTTATGTTTGGTTGAGATAAAATGCATGGGATAACTCATTCTGCAATTAGTTATTCCAAGATTGTAGTGTTAATTTTATCCCATATTAAGAGTGAAATAACTAATTCTAATACGGTTAATCTCGAAATAATTAACTCCGAAATAACTTGTTTACAACAAAATAACAAAACAACAATCATAATATATTGAAACCAAAATTTGAAAGGAGTTAAAACTCAAAAGTTTATCTGAAACCAACCTAATTAACAATAACAAATATAAGCTAGCCCCGTAGACACCTAATATTGTCTTGAAGGCACCCGCACATGCCTCCGGAGGATGTGTCTCAAATTAGTCGATATATTTGTCTTTTACATAACTCTTAAAAAAAAATTAATAAGGGGTGCAAATTGACTAATATGACCTTATTTAATCTTGATCGATTACATGAATATTCTTCAATTAATATAGATATTATTGAAAAAAAATGATTAATTATCTCTTAATAAATTCTTAAACAGGAAAACTATTTTAAAATAAATTCTTTTACTAGCAAATATATCAAGTAATTAAAGACGGAGGAAGTATATATAGCCTCGAAAGTTACTACTATATACAGTTATAAGCAATATAAAACCACACAAGTAAACGATAATAAATGCAATGCATAGGAAATTGTAGTGTAGGCTTACACTCCGATCCAATGCATAGCCCCGAAGGCAGTCGCACATAGCACCGAAGGCACCTCATATAGCCAATACTTCTTCGGCCTTTTACCAGTATTGTCTAATCACTTCTCCAACTATTCTTTCGACACACCTCTATACCTCTCCTCATACCCATCATATCGAACATATATATATCCTCCTCACTGGGATGTAAGAAATTTTTATATCAACGAGTTGTCTTTATTCTTTAGGTAAAATGACCTCCTGGACCCCTATACTATGTTGGTTTTGTAAGTTGGACACTTCTACTTACATGTTTGTTATCTGGACCCCTGAACCTACTAAAAAGCAACATTTTAAACCCTTTTTGGGTGAGTGTAACACACTCTCTCCCACGTCAGCTGCCACATCAGCTGTCATGTCAGTCATGCTTGCCACGTCATTTAAAAAAATAGAAAAAGTATTACATTAAATTCCAAGTCATTTTTAAAATGTTACATAACAAATTAAATATTAAAATTAATTTAATAAAATAAGAAAAATTTATAAATTGTAGAAAAATTTGAATAATCATGCTTTTAAAATTTGAAAATTTTGAATAAACATTTTTAAAATAAAAAAATAAAATAAAATAAAGTATAACATTAAAATTAATTAAATATTAAAATTAATTTAGTTAATTAATTTAAATTTTAAATTTAAATTAGTAAAAAAATTAATTAATTAAAATTCTTAACTAATTAATTTATTTAAATTAATTAAATTTTAAATTAATTAATTTATCAAATTTAAAATTCTTACCAAATTTAAATAAATTTTACTTAAATAATTAATTAATTTAAATATGATTTACATATTTAAAATATTTAATTTAAATTAATTGTGGGGAGAGGAGCTAGGTGGGGCTGGGGTGGGGTGGGTGGGGGGATGGGGGCTTAGGGAGGGGCTGAGTGGGGTGGGGGATGGGGGAGGGGGTTGTGTGGGGCTAGGTGGGGTGGGGTGGGGGGTTGGGGAAGGGGTTGGGTGTGGTGGGGGGCTGGAGGAAGGGGGTTGGGTGAGGTGGGGGCTGGGGAAGGGGTTGCGTGGGGCTGGGTGGGATGGGGATGGGCTGGGTGGGGTAGGGAGCTGGGGAAGGGGGAGGGGTTACGTGGGGATGGGTGGGCTGGGGAAGAGGGGTGGGTGGAGCTTGGTGGGGTGGGGAGGGGCTGGGAGAGGGGGTGGGGTGGAAATTTTTTTAAAAATTTATTATTTTTAAATTTTTAAAAATATTTTAAAATTAAAAAGGATGGAGGAAACAAATGAGGGGCGGGGGGTGTGGGGGTGGGGACGAGCTGGGTGAGGTATGGGGGTGTGGACGGGCTGGGGTAGGGTCGGGAGGGAAGAAAATATTTTTTTTAATTTTTAAAAATATTTTTAAAATGATTTTAAAATTTTTAAAAAAAATTTAAATTATTTTTAAATTATTTTTAAAACATTTTTAAATTTAAAAGGATGGAGGGATAAAAGGATCCTTTTTTTAAAAAAAATTTAAAATTTTTAAAATATTTTAAAATTTTTTAAAAAAAATTTAAAAATATTTTAAAATTATTTTTAAATTTTTAAAAGTATTTTTATATTTAAAAAGATGAAGGGAAAAAAAGGACCTTTTTTATTTTTTTTAAATTTTAATATTATTTTTATTTTTTTTAATTATTTTAATGTAAAGTTGGCCAAAAATTGACTCTCACTCGCACCCCTAAGCAAGTGGTTACACTCTCTTTGTCCTAATTACTATGACCTTGCCACATAGGCAAGGTCAACGGTCAAAGGGTGCGAAATGTTATTTTTTTATGGGTTCAAGGGTCCAGATGACATTAATATAAGTAGAAGTGTCAAACTTACAAAACTGACATAGAAGAGGGGTCCAGAAGGTCATTTTACCTGTTCTTTATAACAAATAACTTATTTTATTTTTAAAATTGTAAATCTCATATAATTAAAGAAGAGTTACCTGTAAATATAAATTGAATAACCTGAATTTTTATATTAGTGATGTATATACAAGTTATAAACTCATTCATTTAATGGTTTTAATTAAATTTGCCTTTCTATTTATCGGTAAGACAACAACAAAGTTACAAAATTACAAAGGCGATCTACATATTTACGGATAAAAGACATATTCGAATCGTCGTGGTTTATGTGAAATTATATTAATATTTATTTTTTAATCAGTGTTAGAAAAGAATAATATCTTTTTATAATTAGAAATAATTTAATTTTAAACTTCTTATTTCATTTTTAATATGATTATTTATAATTTTGTGTTTAATCAAACACCTTTACCTAAATTAGCACAGTGGGAATAGGACATAGACTTAGGAGTACAAGTTATACTAATTTTTTTTATTTCTCATTCAATATTATGAACTCCATTTCAAATTATGTGTCATTATTTTCTTTTTAATTCGTCCCAAAATAAGTGTCGTCTTTCCTTATTTGGCAACTTTTTAAAGGCACAATTACCTTTTTACCTTTATTGGTCCCACTTAATTAAAAAAAAAATATATTGACACATTTTTTGATAAAGGATAATTTGATAAACTTTACCAAGTCTTCCCTTATTTCTTAAATTTCGTGCCCGGTCAAATGGCGACACATAAATGGGACGGAGGGAGTATCATTTTTGAGACTCAACTAACTATATTCGTCAAAAAATCTCAATTTAAGAAATGAAATATTTTTTGTTGAAGACAATTTCATACTTATATTCAAACTTAAAACATCTAAACGAAAATAGAAGAGCAGTTACTCGTAAGGGCATGGTTGTGTGGTTGGGAGGTGGATCTCCTCATGTGGGAGACCTGGAACCGAATTCAATCTCTATCTGTCTCTCAGTCAAAGCTTATCGCATGGGGTTTGCCTAGTGCAGTCTACATCTCTTATATGGTTTACGAGTTACTGTACAATGAGCTGGTTACTACTAACTACTTGATCATCACAGAGTGCTCACCCGAAGAATAAAGATTATAACAGAGATTGTGAGTTTTCCTTGAGTTCCAAAAAAATAAAATTGAAGAATAATTGCATTGCACTACGTACAACTTATGATGGTCCGACAGGTTCAATTTGGGTGGCCAGTATTTTGTGTACCTAATTAGATTTTTGTCAAGGAAAAATTGGGATGCGTGCTGTATCCAAATTTGACTGTAGTTGGGGAGTTAATTAGGCTTCGTCATCAAATTGTTCAAGTTAATTTGATATACACCAAACTAAAGCAAAAATATCCCTCTAAAGACAAAATAATTGACAAGAATTGACAAAAATTGGTAGATACAAGAGAAGAGATTAACAAAAGAACAAATGATATTAGAAAAAAACCAACAAGAACGTGGATTTAATTAGGTTACTTCAAGAAAGAAAAAAGAGTTGTAGCTACAAGTGATCTATTGGAAATTAAAGGATAAAGAGGATAAGCACGAAGACACATTGGAGAAATCTAAGCTTCCTAAAAGAATGATACAACTTTATTTATTATTCTCTTCATTTCGATTTGTTGGCGTAGTTGTAAATTGACATAAAATATAAGAAAGTAAAGAAGGTTTTGAATAGTGTAATTTTTAAACCAATAATATGTAAAACATATATAAAGTTTTTTAATTTTTTTAATCGTAAATATATCGCGAAAAAGTTAAATTGAAAAGTTACTAAAAAGGAAAAAGAAATTTTTCTTGAGATGAACTGTGAGGGAAAGTAAGATAAGCAATTTGGAACGGAGAGAGTAAGGATTTATAATAATAAAAAAAAAAAAACTAAAAAAATACATTGTTAGAATATTGCTATAGATTTTAACCATCCACTAACAACATAATTCGTTTTTACACCATCAAGGTCTTTTAGGACAAATGAATAGCTCGTATTTTAGTATAGTTCAAAATAAATGATTTTTTCCACAACTTACTTTTCTTTTTGATAGAATTTTCAATTACTTTTTAATCTCAAATGACGACTATCGACCTCTACTTTAAGAAAGTTTGGAAAGAATCAAAATTGTAATATTAACAAATTACACTTTGATTAATTTCTCTACATATATTCTCTCCTTTTTCTTTATTGTTAAATTTATTTTTCGTGAGTCAATTTGATTAAGTTTCAAAACTAAATTGGATTAGATTAGATTAATTTATTTTTTAAAATTCAAATTTAGATATTCATAAACTATGTAAAAAGTACGATAAATTATAATTTATTTTTTTCAATTTGATTAAGAACTACATTTTAAATATTGATCAAAGATTGTATCGTTTAACTTTAAAAAAAAAAATTAAAAAGAAATAAAGGAAGTATCTTTCAAGAAATGTGTCACACTTCAAGTTTTCATTTATATAGTATATTGGATTAGAGAGAATACTAAGTTTAGAAAATAGTACTACTACTTAATAAGGTAACTTGGAACTTGGAGTGAAAGATCCATAGACACTCCAACGTAATAATAATTGTCCTCTTACTAAAAATATTTGTTTCAATTTAGTTATTTTATTTATGAAATCAAGATAATTTTATTCTTTTTTTCAAATTATCCCTATTATTAAATGACTAAATAAAGTGTATATACTCACATTTATATTTTTAAAGCATAATTAATAAGGCTAATTTGATAAAATAAATACTTAACTAATATTTTTTTAAGCAAAATGCCAAGTCTATGTAAAAAATGGGAGTCCCTTCACTCCATTAGTTTTTGCTCAAATAATTATTAATGTATTTTCACGTGTGACCTATAACGTTATTATAATTTCAACATAATTAATATAATATTATTAATATATTATATTTAATACTATTGCTATACGTCCTATCAAAATGCCTTAATATAAATGTTGTTGAATAAGTACACTCTAATTCAAGTGTGGAAAAAATTTAGCTCGTGGGGGGATCTTAGAATTTTGATATATAGATGACGAAAAAAAGTTGATATTTTGATACGGAGTAACTTGTTTTGACATTTTTCACCCAAAAAAAAAAAAAAAAAAAAAAAAAAAAAAAGAAAAACTTATTTTAACACTTTTCTTCTTAAGTAAGTCCAATTGAGGACTCAAGAATTTGTCCATCTATTCACCGTCCTTTTGTTAATGAGATATTAGAAAGGAGAAAATGAAAATATATTTCTCAACTTTGTAATTTAAAATAAATATATATTTGTTAAAATAGTGATGTATATATATTTTGATCGTATAAATAAATAATGCAGATTTGCATTGTTTAACAAATTGGGCATATTTATCTTTTTTGTTAACAATATTATACTGACTGAATTTTAAAAAGAAAATCTTATAATTGATTTTTTAATTCCAAAAATATCAGGTGGTTTTAAAGATTATCTCATCCATAATGATTCAAGTACTTATGTTGAATGATTTAGGTAAATTAGAATCATGTCATACACCCTAATTTTACCGAAAACGCATCTGTAAACACGATACTTTTTGAAATTTTCATTGTTTTCCTAAGCTGAAGTAGTCTTTCATCACGTTACCAAAAGAAAGAAGTCATTAATCATTATCAAACTGATTTAAGCATTTATAAAGTTAATGATAATAATACAATGTTTTTGTGTCCGTTGGCGGTTATCTTACCTCCTGTTTTCTGCACTATGCTCTCAACCGGATCAATTATCACTTTACCTTGATCTATCGAATAAGTAGATATGTGTTCTTTTTCTTCGAGAAAGGATAACTTTAAACAACTCGGTTCCACAGAAAGTCATTGGATCGATGGAGGGTAAGAGGGACAACAAATTATACCACAAAGCCCCAACAAGGTTCCATCACTTACACAAGTTTGCTTGTAAAATGCCCTCCACTAGAAGAAATAATAGTGGGATGCTCAACATTTAGTAATTATTTCAAGTTTGTCCGTTGTTGGGTTGCACATGAAAAGTAGGAGTAGGAAATGTTATAGTAGACGACAAATTGTTTTGTACTTCATCTTTTAGGTCATTCTTGTATTGCATTTATTCGTTGAGGCGGACACAACTACATGAATCCCTTCCTTTTAGTTGTTGCCGACACATTTCCGAGCCAAATCTCTATTTTATCTTATAAAGGGCAGGCTTTCCCCTTATTAGTATCAATAGTTAATGTTGCATTTAGCACAACGACTGGGGTTGTAATTGGAGAAATATAGCACCTCTCTGCTCTCTATAAGTTACATATATGCACTTTTAGAGTAAAGTTTTTACATCATCAGATTAGATTCACTTATAATAATATAGATAAATCTTCATAATAAACATGACATCATAACATGAAAAATAAGAGTGTACATCTTATTAATATGTCCTTGTATAAAGTCAAGTGAGGCAACTGAGAAAAGATGGGAGGCTGAGTCTTATTTGTCCTTCCACGAACTGAATTGTCAGGTTCATTTTCCTACAGTATTTAAAGAATATTCAAAGTTTTCTTATGGCAAAAAAATTCCTACCAGTTGAAAATCAAATCACTCCACATTTTAAAAATGTGACTTATTCACATGTACTTGAATTGATGGCATATTTTTCATATTTCATTAATCATTGATTTTAACTTTTCATGTGACATATTTAAGAGTACAAAATTTAAAACTTATCACTACTAAAAATAATTATTTTTCCATGAAATTTCTAACTGAAAAAGTCCGGTGGCTATTCTCATATATTTGATTGAATCGCTGAAAAAATAAAAAATAGTAGTATTTTCATATGAAAAAATTAGAATGCTTCCCAATGTTTCAGTACAGATTTATTTCTGTCATACATTTTTTTTTACAGTGAGCTGTTTGGTAGGAATAAAATGGATGGGAGAATAATGTATTTACAACACGAATTTCTCATTGATTTACAACGAGAAATTAAAATTAAACCCCGGTTTCTAATATTCGATCCGTCCCAAATTGAGATGGCACAACTATTAAGAAAATAATAATTGGTAATATAATTTTGTCATTTTGTCTCTATTAATTGTGTCATGTTGTTAGTTTCAATATTAATGGAGTTATTATATGGCTGATACCAAAGCATTTTTTGTATGAATAATTAGGTTTATATGATTACCAAAGTCTTTGTAACATTTTTCAAACTTTTGATAATTCAATATATGCTAGTAATAAGGAGTAATCAATTTCTAAGGATATAATATGAAAAAAAAAAATTGTCTTGTCTTAAAGAGGACATCCGCGACCTTGATGGTTGTAAACATTAATTATATTTAAAAAAAATTGGTTGTGTGTCTCTCATGCACTACGATAAATACTTGTCCCTTGTCTACAATTTATCTCATCAACTTGAGAGTTTCTTTCATTTATCCTTAGAAGAAGCAAAAACACTCTTATTATTTGTTGCAACAATGGCCTCAGCTATAGTTGACAATAATTTTGTGAACCATATTGAAGAAGAAGAAGAGATCATTCGCCCCGTCGCCAACTTCGCTCCAAGTCTATGGGGCAATAGTTTCCTTTCTTTCTCCATCAACAATCACGTAGTTAATTAACATTCGTCACCTTTTCTTCATAGTACTTTCTTAGTTCTTTGATTTTATTAGAAAATGTACGTAGTTTGATTTCTTTTGGTTTTTGAATATATTTATAGGTTGAACAAATGTATGTTCAAGAGATTGAAGTGTTGAAGGAACAAACAAGGAGTATGTTGTTAGATACTGGAAGGAAATTGGTTGAGACATTGAATTTGATTGATGTTATTGAACGTCTTGGCATAGCCTATCACTATGAAAAAGAAATCGATGATATCTTGAAAAAAAATTTCAATGACAATTCAAACTTTGACGAAGATGACTTTAATGATTTATGCACCTGTGCTCTTCAATTTCGATTGCTTAGGCAACATGGTTACAAGATCTCTCTTAGTACGTACCTCTTGAAGTACTACAAATTCAATGTTGTTGTGATTATATATATTACTATCCATTTGCTGGAAGGCTAATATTTGTGTTATTCCATGTAAACCAGAAATTTTCAGCAAATTACAAGATGAAAATGGCAAACTCAAGGAGTCTCTTGCGAGTGATGTCTTAGGATTATTGAGCTTGTATGAAGCTTCACATGTAAGGACTCATGGTGATGACATCTTAGAAGACGCACTTGCTTTCTCCACTACTCATCTTGAGTCCGCAGCTCCACATTTGAACTCTCCTCTTAAGGAGCAAGTGACACATGCCCTTGAGCAATCTTTGCACAAGGGTATTCCTCGAGCTGAGACTCGATTCTTCATCTCATCAATCTACGAGAAGCAGGAAACAAAGAATGATGTGCTACTTCGATTTGCCAAATTGGATTTCAACTTGCTCCAGATGTTGCACAAACAAGAACTTGCTGAAGTATCAAGGTGAGGATATATATACCTTTTTTGAAGATAAAAGTCATTTTTTTGGTTAATTTTAAGTATTAATTAATGTTAACTGGTTGTGTTGTAGGTGGTGGAAAGATTTGAATTTCATGGCAACACTTCCATATGCTAGAGATAGAGCAGTTGAATGCTACTTTTGGACATTAGGTGTCTATTATGAGCCTCAATATTCACAAGCTCGCATCATGCTTGCTAAGACCATAGCTATGATTTCAATTGTTGATGACACCTTTGATTCTTATGGTACAGTCAAAGAACTTGACACTTACACCAATGCCATACAAAGGTATGAACATGATAAATTCACTTATTCATGAAAAAATTAAGACAAGCTTTTGCTCTTTATGCTCGTTTAAAATGCATAAATTTGCCTAAACTTTTGATCACTCTGCAGATGGGATATCAGTGAAATTGATAGACTCCCTGATTATATGAAAATCAGTTATAAAGCTCTTCTACAACTTTATGAAGATTATGAAAAGGAATTGTCTAGCAATGGAAGATCTCATGTCGTTTATCATGCAAAACAAAGAGTACGTCTGAGCGCAAATTAAACCCTAGCTATAGCTAACAACATTTCTCCTTAATCAATCTCTCACTTTGCTAACACTTGAATTCATACTTATATTTGGTGTTCACAGATGAAAGAAATAGTGAGGAGTTATAATGTCGAGGCAAGATGGTTTATCAAAGGATATATGCCACTTGTTTCTGAGTATCTAAGCAATGCATTAATAACTAGCACTTATTACTTGCTCACAACAACATCATATTTGGGCATGAAGTCTTCTACAGAACAGGATTTTGAGTGGTTGTCAAAGAATCCTAAAATTCTTAAAGCTAATGCGACTATATGTCGAGTTATTGATGACATAGCCACATATGAGGTACGACTTGTACATCACAAACCATATTATTATATGAGAATTGAAAAAACAAGGTGTTGCAACAACTATGTAAGCAATATAAAATTTAACCCTTGATCTATTTGCATTTCTAGGTCGAGAAAAGTAGGGGACAAATTGCAACAGGAATTGAGTGCTACAGGAGAGAGTATGGTGTATCAACTGAAGAGGCAATGATTAAATTTAGTGAAATTGCTGAAGCAGCATGGAAGGATATTAATGAAGGAATGCTAAGGCCCTCTTCTGTAACTATGGAGTTTTTAACTCCTATTCTCAATCTTGTTCGTCTTATTGATGTTGTATATAAACACAATCAAGATGGATATACTCATCCGGAGAAAGTTTTAAAACCTCATATTGTTGCCCTTCTTGTGGACTCCATCAAAATTTGAGCTTCCAATAGTTGAGAAAGTACAAAATATGTTGTTAAATAAAGTTGCACTTCCTAACTAGGACCTCCTTAAACCCTCGTAAGAAATAATGCTACAAGCTTCTTTTGTTCTTTATGTCAGAATGTCTGGAGTTTCTACTTGGTATGGTCCATAAGTGACCCCACTATTTTGTAATCATCATGTATATGATCTATTATAATATTATGTCTTCTTAACGAAAAAAAATAAATTAAATGATGCGTGTATTTTTACTTCCTGTACATTGTTCCTAAAATTTCTGTTTATACCAAAGTTTAAATCATATAAATAGACAGTATAAAGATTTTTTTACACCAATGCATTTTGACCTACTTATTATATAGGAAACTTTCCATTCTTTCAAGATTATGATTACATAGAAAAGTAGGACAGTATGTGCAGTTGCCTTTGAAGTTTGAAATAATTACTTGAAGGGTTTTTTTTTTATGGTCAAGACACAGAGCTTATTTTCTTAAAAAATAACAGGAAAAGGTTCAAATATGCCATTGAACTATCAGAAATGGCTCATTTATGTTATCCATTAAAAATTGGGCTCATTCATGTCATCGCCGTAACAAAACTGGTTCATTCATGCCATTACTTTTAACAGCCGGTTTTTAGAAAACAGGTTTGCCACGTGGCAGCTTATTAGAGGTTCACGTCATTTTTTTTAAAAAAAATATTTTTTTTAAATTTTATTTTTTTATCCATTAAAAAGAATCCACCCAACTTTTTGATCCATTAAAAATTAGTTTGATCTATGACGATTAGGTTAATAGTAGCGTCAAAATTTTCATAAAAAGATTTTAAAATAACATAAAAATATATATGAAGAAATCAATGAACATATATATATATATATATATATATATATATATATATATATATATATATATAAAATATACATTAATTTATTTTATACTCCCAGACAAATATATACTCTCATGCTATCTAACTTATCAAAAATATATTAGATTTACTTTTGTTTTTATATATGCCAACTGGCCTTAGACTATATTATACAAATTCCATGTCATCTTCATTTTATTCTTACACTACTAGAAAACTGTAAATTACATGGGGATTTTACCTAGGGAATAATATCGCAGGAAATACATATGGATTTACCTACAAAAATATTAAATTCCTCAATGTTAAAATATATTACCTGCGAACTATATATTTGCAACAAATTCCGCAGGTAAATTTGGCGTCATATTGCACAAATTTCGTACTTGCGACATTACCTGGGAAAATATATCGGCAGGTATTTTATCTCTAGGTAAATCCGTAGGTATATGGACAAATATATATAAATTTTTAAAATTCGTAGAAAAATCTCCAGGTAATTTATTCTACGGATTTACTTAGAGATATATTAGTGAAAATTTATGTAATGGATTTTATTACCTACGAAATTATTTGGGGATTTTGTGCTGCGAATTTTGATGGGGATTTACCTGCGAAAATATTACTTGCGAAATTACCTAGGGAAATATATCGGCGGGTGTTTTATCTCTAGGTAAATCCGCAGGTATATGAAAAAATATATATATTTTTTAAATCCATAAAAAAATCCCCAGATACTTTATCCTATGGATTTCCTTAGAGATATTTTAGTGAAAATTTATTAATGAATTTTATTACCTAAAAAATTATTTGGAGATTTTGTGCTGCAAATTTTGCCAGGGATTTATTCTTAGGGATTTACCTGGAAAATTATTACTTGTGACATTACCTGGAAAAATACATCAGCGGACATTTTATCTCTAGGTAAATCCGCATGTATATGGACAAATGTATATATTTTTAAAATCTATAGAAAAATCCCCAAGTAATTTATCCTACTGGTTTACTTAGAGATATTTTGATGGAAATTATGTAATGAATTTTATTACCTGGAAAATTATTTAGGGATTTTATGCTGCGAATTTTGCTAGGGATTTATTCTTGGGGATTTACCTGCGAAATTATTACTTGCGACATTACCTGGGGAAATGTATCTGCGAATATTTTATCTCTAGGTAAATCCGCAGGTATATGGATATATATATATATATATATATTTTAAATGCATAGGAAAATTCTCAGGTAATTTATCCTACGAATTTTACGTAGAGATATTTTGGTAGAAATTTATGTAATGGATTTTATTACCTGGAAAATTATTTGGGGATTTTGTTCTGCGAATTTTGCTGGGGATTTATTCTTGGAGATTTACCTGCGGAATTATTACTTGAAAAATTATTGAGGGATTGTGTTTCAACAAATTTAGCTGAAATTATTTCATGGGGATTTACCCACAAAATTATTACTTGAAATATTATTGGGGGATTGTGTTGCTACAAATTTAGCTGAAATTATTTTGTGGGGATTTACGTAGGATTTTTATGACTTGAAAAAATTTAAATAGGAAAAGGATAAACTTGAAGAATAAAAAATATAAAATAAAAAGAAATTAGATATTAAATCGGTGGACACGTATTATCAAGCAAAAGATTCTCAAGAAATTAAAATTAATTTATTGACATAGATGGTATCACAGATGTATTATCAGCAATTTTAAATTTTATATTCATAATTTATAGGTATCTATTTCGAATTATTGTTATCGTTGATTTTAAAGTATTATATTATGTGCCATATTTTTATTTATACAATTTATTCATAACTAATCTAAGAATAATTATATTATTTATTTTACTATTATTATTATTGTATTAATCTGCAACCTTAGTCGATTTAATTTTTTCCAATTTATTTATTTTCTAGCCTGATTTTGCCAATTTATAATAATTTTAGCCTAATATTATCCAATTTATTACAATCCTAGCCCAAATTGTGTCCAATTGAACTCAACTTCAAATTTCATTCAATTTTTTTAATCAAATTATTAGTTTTTAGATCTCAGCTGTTGATCAATATTTATTTATTATTATTATATTTAAATAACAGTCTAAGTTGATTCAATTATCTTCTCGATTTTATTTAAATTCTAGCCAACCTTATATCTAATTGATGTCAATTTTAATCGATTTTTGAATTCAATTTGGTTCATTTTAAACTAAATTTATATCGAGTCTTATTATTTTTCTCATTATTATTATTATGTTATTATTTCATTTACATCGAGTCTTAATATCCGTCGTTTTTTTTGCGGACTATTGTGCCAACTAATTAACAAATAATTTATATTTATATTAATTTATATAGTTACTATATTTATTAAATCATTTCCGCAAGTATACATGCCTATAATTTACAAACATTGTCTATTATTGTTGTTGTTGTTGCTGTTGTTGTTATTGTTATCATTATTATTATTACGGCTTTCCTACATTTATTAAATAGCAGTCTACACAATTATTTAAAATAATAATTTTATTTATTTTTTAATATTAATTTTATATAGTCAATATATTTATTAAATATCAACCTAATTCAATTCAATTTTCCTAATTTATTTAAATTCTAGCCATTTTATACTTTATTTGTGTCAATTGAGTTTAATTTGACTCAATCGAAATCCCCAATTCAACTTTTTAAACCCAATATCTAATCCCAATTTGACTCATCTCCTCAATTGTAATCTTAACGTTCATCATATTTGATCAACGGTTAATATTAAATCAATTTTCACTAATATTTTCTTAAAATTGGACAGTTTTCAGACTATTTTTCTTGAACGGAGGATCTATTGAAAACAACATATTTACCTCAACGGTAAGGCCGTCTGCATATATACTGTACCCAGACCCCAATTTATGGGACTAAATTGGGTTAGTTGTTGTATTTATTTTCTCGAAATCTCATAGAGAAAACAATCAAAAGATGTCACCTTGATCTTATTATTATTATTATTATTATTATTATTATTATTATTATTATTATTATTATTATTATTATTATTATTATT